>NC_142934.1:28615278-28645278 GCF_046866305.1 Octopus bimaculoides
CCCATGCGGAAACTATCTTGTGCTTCAAACCTGTTAATATATTATTGTTTTTGATTTCAGATTGCAGTATATTGATTGTTTATGGCAACTAGCCATGCTGCGAACACCAGAAACAAAAGAATTGCCTGATTTTCAAAGAAGGTGCATTGTGGGTCAACCTGAGGATGGATTTGACACGCGTAAGATTTCACAAAATCTTGAGATTCCTCTTGCCATATTAAAAAAAATGATTGTATAAAGGTAAAGAAAGGAATCAACAGCATCGCGCCCAAGTCGATATGGATCTTCTGACAAGTATCTTCGACAAAATAATCGCCATTGTAAGGCAGCTAATACTGCAGAGCAACTCCAAATGAGTCTGAGTATTTCTGTGCGGCATTCCATTGGCAGAGCAGCTAGAAGGAAACTTCTTCGGCCCAAAAGTAGAAAGGAATATTATTAGTATTAAAGCGGCGAGGTAGCAGAATCGTTAGCACGCTGGACAAAATGCTTAGCTACACTTCGTTCGTCTTTACGTTCACAGTTCGAATTTCGCCGAGGTCAAGTCTGTTTTTCATCTTTTTGACGTCGATAAAATAAGTACCATTATTTACATTTGACGGACATTTGTCCTCATCTTATTTGTTGTTAACACAACGTTTCAGCTGATATACCCTCCAGCCTTCATCAGGTGTCTTGGGGGAAATTTCGAACCTGGGTTCTCATTCCTAAGGTATTTTTTGATGTTATTATTATTATTATTATTATTATTATTATTATTATTATTATTATTATTCAGATCACTGCTTGGAATCGAACTAGGAATCTTGGGGTTAGTAGCCTGCGCTCTTAAACACTACGCTATATGCCCGTGGTTAAGAGCGCGGGCTACTAACCCCAAGATTCCGAGTTCGATTCCAAGCAGTGATCTGAATAATAATAATAATAATAATAATAATAATAATAATAATAATAATAATAACAACATCGAAAAATACCTTAGGAATGAGGACCCAGGTTCGAAATTTCCCCAAGACACCTGATGAAGGCTGGAAGGTATATCAGCCGAAACGTTGTGTTAACAACAAACAAGATGAGGACAAATATCCGTCAAATGTAAATAATGTACCTAATTCCTCATCTCTTAAATAAGTACCAGTTGAGCACTTTGATAGACATAATCGTCTTTCCCTCTCCTCCAAAATTGCTAGCCTTGTACTAAAATTTGAATCCATTATTATTATAAAGGCAGTGAGGTGGCAGAATCATTAGTGCATTGGAAAAAATAGAATGTTTTGCAGTATTTGATCCAGCTCTTCATGTTTTGGTTTCAAATCCCGCTGAGGACAACTTTGCCTTTCACCTTTCGTGATCGATAAAATAAAGTACTAGTGGAGAGCTGGAGCCGATGCTATCAGCAAACTAACTAAACCCCCTACCTCAACATATCGGATTTAGGGTCTATTCCATCTCAATCACAGAGTCAACTATCCCATATAAATAGGACAGTTGACTCATAGGTTTCTTGGTACAAATGCCGAGAATAATTGGAAGGAACTCGTAGAAAAATTTAGCTTCGGTTTCGAATCCTGCTTAAGAATCCAGGAACCGACATACATATAACATACAGACGGACATCCGTGTGATATTTTGAACTCAGTACATTGTTGTTGCTATATGTCATCAGCCTGCATATAACGTGACAAAGCAACATACAGTACAAATAATCCGTTCATAAGAATAAACCTGTTTCATTCACAGACTGCCAATGTGTTTATATTGACTATGTATCGTTTATATTAACTATTGACTAATCGCTCATACTACAAGCTGTGTGTAAGGATAAATGGTAGATATTTGTGTGGTTTCAGTTTAATTCTTGTTAAAATGAAGCATATTTCTAATATGGTTTCTGATTCAGGCATACATTCGGGATCTATTCCATCTCAATCTCAGTTCTATTCGTATGGCGAGCGAAGACGATGCCACCTTTATCCTTTCTAGTCAGCACCGTGCATTCCTTACTCTTTCCCTCCCTTCTATCCCATCAACTAGCAACCGACGTGTGAACTTGTCAATGCCTCTACAATTACCGTATTTTCCGGTGTATAAGCGGCTATTTGTTTTGGCTTACCTTCATGTTTTGATAATGTTATCTTTTATCTAATAAAGACTTTTATATTGACGAAATGTGGTTGTTGTTGATTATAGTAAGATAAAATCATGACAATAACAATACATCTCATAGTTGTAAAATAGGGCATTTTGAAACTACATACACGTCAACAGCAAAAAAGCTAGCTGTGGATTCGTTGCACTATTAGTCTTTTAAACACTGGCGCGCTTTATGTATAGATAAAACACAGATGTCGGGCAACGAATAAATATTTCGAACAGAGTGACGACATTTAGTAGAAATGACCCGGAAGTTGTTCTTCTTCGATTACTCGTAAACAGCAGTAGCGTTATTCAACCGTATACACGTCGTTGATTGGTTGAAATTACCCAAATACGACAACTTTAACGCGAAATAACTTAAAATACGAAATTTTGTCAAAAACGTTCAGAGTAAACCATGTTCTACGTGAGAAATTCAACCAGTATTCGAAGTTTCAAACTGTTTAGTTAAAAAAAAAAAAATTAAAAAATTTATGATTGATATGGAATAGATCCCGGATTTATGCCTGAATCAGAAACCATATTAGAAATATGTTTCATTTTAACAAGAATTAAACTGAAACCACACAAATTTCTACCATTTATCTTTACACACAGCTTGTAGTATGAGCGATTAGTCAATAGTTAATACAAACGATACATAGTTAATACAAACACGTTGGCAGTCTGTGAATGAAACAGGTTTATTCTTATGAACGGATCATGTTCTTATGAACGGATACTGTATGTTGCTTTGTCACGTTATATGCAGGCTGATGACATATAGCAACAACAGTGTACCGAGTTCAAAATATCACACGGATGTCCGTCTGTATGTTATATGTATGTTGATTCTTGGATTCTTAACCAGGATTCGAAACCGAAACTTCCTATTAATCTCGGCATTTGTACCAAGAAACCTATGAGTCATCTGTCCCATTTATATGTGACAGTTCTATTCTTTAACATTTGCGGCCACCAAAAGTTCATACAGGATACGACCAAAAATCCTTTGTTTAGTCTGATCTAAACATGTAAATACGGAATCCGAAATCGGTTTCTACCTCTTTCGCTTATCCCCTGGCAAAAGGAACGCTTCATGTATGGCTTATCGCGGGACTACAGAACTTCCCTCTCTACTTGTCAACCCAGAGAAGTAAATTCTTTTACTCTTTCTCTCTCCTTCTTCCATTCCTCTTTTAACAGTCACTCACAGATGAACTTAACAACCCACACAATGGATAACGGAACTTCAAATACTCTGTGTACAACAGCAACTCCTTGAAGTCGTATCTTATATTACATTGTAACAATAAAATAAAAGCATATCTACTAATTAATTTCTCCAGTCATTTATATGGTACATAAAACGTTACACACACACACGCGCGCGTGTCTCTCTCTCTTTCTCTCTCTCTCTGTATGTATAGACAGACAGATAGGCAGACAGACAGATAGATAGATAGACAGATAGATAGATAGGTAGATAGATAGAACATATATATTACACGTACACACAAACACACACACGAACACATTTTATGTAGGCAAGGGTTTGTGGTAAGAAGTTTATTTCTCAATCATATGGTTCCAAGTCCAATCCTACTGCGTGCGGCTTTGGGTAAGTGCCGCCTTCTACTATGACACCGAGTCGACCAAATCCTTGTGAGTGGATTTGATAGAAGGAAGCTTCTCGTTTATATATCTGTTTCAGTCATTTGATTGCGGCCATGCTAGGGCACCGCCTTGAAAAGTTTTAATCGAACAAAGTGACCCAAGGACTTATTTTTTGAAACCTAGTACTTATTCTATCGCTCTCTTTTGCAGAGCTATGAAGTTACGTGAATGTATACACACAGTCATCGGTTGTCAAGCGGTGGTGTGGGATAAACACACACACACACACGATAACAGAAAGCAGTTGCCATATTCCCTTCCATATTGGCTAACTCTAATGAGCGTAAAGCTATAAAATCGGAAGAGAGGAAGAGAGAGAGAGAAGAGAGATGGGAAAGGAGAAAGAGAGAGAGGAAGGGAGAAGATAGAGAGAGAGGAAGGGAGAGAGAGAGGGGAAGGGAGAAAGAGAGCAACTGAAGGGGTGTGTTGTCATGTATACGTACATACATCAATACATATGCATACATTTTTTTATGTACCTGTGCGTGTGTGTGTGTGTGTGTGAGAGAGAGAGAGAGAGAGAGAGAGAGAGAGAGAGTGAGTGAACGTGCGTGTTCTCATGTATGTGTAAGTGACTCTCTCTCTCTCCCTCTCTCTCCCTCCTCCCTCTCTCTCGCACACACACACACGTTCATACATTTTTCACTTTCTTCTCTCTTTCACTTTAAAACAAAAATAAATAAATAAAATTCTTGTACGGAAATTAACGAACAAAACAGCTGATGACAGTTCGTTGACACTTCGAGAGTTATAACGAAACAGCTATGTTTTTCACTCAACAACTCTATTTTACAACTAAAATAACCTCGGCAACTACACAGTCGCACAATTTTGAGGTCATTTTCGGGCAATATTTCAATTTGCTTCAAATGTTTCACTTTCGACTGATGTTTCACGCATGGGTAGAATTCTACTCGGACAAACATTTATGAAAATGTACACATAAATATTGTATTAAAATAAGCCACATAAGAAAAAATGCTTTAAAAGACATCCCTTTCTCTATGTTATGAAGACATACAGTCACTCTCTCTCTCTCTCTCTCTCTCTCACACACACACACACACACACACACACACGGACAAAAAAGATGTATGCATATATATTTTTGAGCGAAGGTAAAGAATGCACACACCTGGTGTAAAAGGGTTACGCTGAAAACGGGTGGTGTATGTATTCTTTACCTCTGCCTATTTGTTCGTGTATATGAAAGATAATGTGTGTGTGTGAGAGAGAAAGAGAGAGAGAGAGCGAATGACACACATGCAAAAAAATTCATATATCACAACACACCTTTACTCACTCACTCACTTACTCACTTATTCATTCACTCACTCTCCTTTTCTCTCTCTCTCTCTCTCTCTCACACACACACACACGTCTATTTCATATAAACGTACATCTTTCACTTTCTCTTCGCTTTTACTTTCTCTTCGCTTTTACTTTCTCTTCGCTTTTACTTTCTCTTCGCTTTTACTTTCTCCCCTCACTTCAAAGCAAATGTCGCTTTTTCACTTTATCCCTCTTTCAATTTCTGCTCTCTTCAAAGCATAAAGAAATTAAAAGAATTTTTACAGAAAATAATAAACAACCATATGATTCCTTATATGCCGAGTTGACATCCATACATACAAACAAACATACATTCTGTTGGCATCAACGTGAAAGGAAATATCTAACACTTGTAAGGTAACAAATCGCTGACGTTTTCGGATTTCTCTTTTTAATCTTTATTTCATAAAAAAACATTCCATATTTCGTTCACACACCTTTTCTCGTCCGTGTAAACTTTCCTTATCTAACACAATGAGCCTTATTTTCTTTCTTGATTAGCTTCCCCTTACAGGCGTTTATAACATCTAAAGATCTTGTTATATTTCTTTCAACCATTCAAAGTATTTCAAATTTTCAACAGGGTGCGGGGTGGGAGCTTTCGTCTGGTTAAAATTACATAACTTTAAATGCTCTTTTAGTCTTTTACTTGTTTCAGTCATTTGACTGCGGCCATGCTGGAGCACCGCCTTTATAGTCGAGCAAATCGACCCCAGAGCTCATTCTTTGTAAGCCTAGTACTTATTCTATCGGTCTCTTTTGCCGAACCGCTAAGTTACGGGACGTAAACACACCAGCATCGGTTGTCAAGCAATGCTGGGGGGGGGGCAAACAGACACACAAAAACACACACACACACACACACACACACACACACACACACACACACACACACACACACACACACACACACATATATATACATAACGACGGGCTTCTTCCAGTTTCCGTCTACCAAATCCACTCACAAGGCTTTGGTCGGCCCGAAGCTATAGTAGAAGACACTTGCCCAAGGTGCCACGCAGTGGGACTGAACTGGGGTCGATTTGTTCAACTAAAAGGCAGTGCTCCAGCATGGCTGCAGTCAAATGACTGAAACAAGTAAAAGAATAAAAGAATCTGTAAGGGGAAGAGAAAGGAAATAAGGGTCATAGCGTTAGATAACACTGGACAACAAAGATTTTACTACTCGGGTAAAAGCTGGTGTTTAATGCTAAATCGAGGATGCTGATTCCGAATCCACACTCAGAATTGATCTAGAACGTCTGGATTTTGAGTTATGCGCATGCGCAAGATTATAACTGTTCTTTCGGCTAGATGTAGGCCGTATTATAAAATTTTCTAAAATGAAAGCGGTCTCAATTCAAAATTAAAGAGATAACAGCAATAAAACAAACGATGAAAAAGTTCATTATTTAGTTTAGCAACAGATGGCGTTGATGTATTGTGTGCAGTGTCAAATACGTCAGTTTGTCCTTGGTAACTCCCAGTGTCGTTTGCGCTGCCGTCACGTGTGGTATGTGTATCTCTCACTCTGCGTGATTATTGTTTTAATTGCGTTCATTGTGTTAGATCATGAATAAGAGATGCTGTCTGAATCATCCAGACAACTTTTGTTATGTCCGTGGAAGATTTGCTCCGCATGACCAGCGGAGGAACATTGTCTCCAAATAGAAAATTGCCTATAAATATTATTTCGGGTATAAAGTTAGGGACCAAGACAAGATGTGGGCACCTCATATATGCTGCACCGTGTGTTACTCAGGGCTTACACAGCGGCTGAATGGAAAACAGAAGGGAATGCCTTTTGCTGTACCAATGGTACGGCGTGTGCCAATCAATCATGTCTCTGATTGTTACTTTTGCATAACTAATACTAGTGGTTTCTCAAAGAAGACCAAAGCAAAAATTGCGTATGCAGATTGTAAGTCGGCTTTGAAACCGGTCTCACATGACTTCGAGAACCTTGTCCCAGTTCCCCTCTCACATGCTTCACTTGAAAATCTTGACAGGTCGCATGATGAACCCCCTGACTCTCTTATCGACGAAGAGTACGTAGATGATTCTAAGAAAAATGAGCCAGGCTAGTTTAATCAAGATCTGAACGATTTAGTAAGAGACCTAGCATTGTCAAAGGACAGGGCAGAAGTTTTGGGATACAAACTACAACAAGGGAATCTCCTAGAGCAAGGTACGAAAATTTCCATTTTCTGTACTCGCCATGAAGGCGTATCTATTTTCCGCACTCGCCATGAAGGCATATCTATCAAGCAAGAAAATAATGCTTGTTTCTGTACTGACGTTAATGCACTCATGCAAAAACTAGGACGTGCATGTGACTAACGAATGGAGATTGTTTATACTCTCAAGTAAGGTTGGCCTCAAAGCTGTGTTGTCATATAATGGTAATGAAAAACCTTCCATTCGTCTGGGTCATGTTGTCGGTATGGAAGAAACTTATTAATCAATGGAACTCTTTCTGAAAGGAGTTCATTACTCAGTTCACAAGTGGAATATTTGTTGTGATTTAAAGGTGATTTCCCTCCTCCTAGGACTGCAGCTGGAATATACCAAAAAATATGTGCTTCTTGTGTGTTTGAAACTGCTGCGACGACAGCAATCATTACACTGTAAAAGGCTGACCTGAAAGAGATGAACACATTGTTGGTTGGTACAATGTGCAGCATATGCCACTGGTAGACCCGTAAAAGATCTTCCTTCCACCCCTTCACATCAAACTCGGCCTCATGAAACACTTCGTAAAAGCAATGACACACGATGGTTGTGACTTCCAGTACCTAAAAGTAAACTTTGGTGCAGAGAAAAGTGACGCAAAATTGAAAGTAGGCATTTCCATTGGACTCAAGATCAGAGAATTGATATCTGATAGCAAATTCAGAGGTAAACTGAATCCAGTTGAGCTGACAGCATGGGATTCATTCGTATTAGTTGTACAGAACTTTCTTGGAGATCATAGAGTTGAAAACTATGCTGATTTAATAAACAACATGCTAACAGCGTATGAAAGAATGGGATGACGAATGTCCCTTAAAATGCACTTGCATTCTCATCTCGATTTTTTCCAACGAATCTTGGTGCCCTTAGTGATGGTATCAAGGCCGGTTCAACCACACATGATGGGTGACTTCTGCTGGTTCCTACAACGGGAGACCAGCACGATGAATAAGCGTAGGAGCAAGTGTCTCAAACATTTCTGAGCTGAGTATATAAAAAATAAAGTGAGCATTCCCTTAACATAAATATGCTATGTACCATTATATTATAATACTATTTGCCTTGAACATAACTTTACTATAAACAGTACTAATATACTACTATAATAATTATTTACCTTGAACTTAACTATTCTTGATTCTAATATAGTATTAATATATAATTATGCGCATAGCTCAAAATCCTGACGTGCCACAGCAATTCTGAGTTCAGATTAGAAATTAGCGTACTCGATTTAGTTTAGTATAGCACCATTTGTCTGAGTAGCAGACAATAAACCTTTTTTTTTGTTGCCCAGTGTACTGGGGAATTTACACGGAAGGGTATGTAGTTTTGTTTGGTCAGTTGTGTGAAGGAAATCAAGGTGTGACTTTATGAAATAAGGATATGACAACTTCATTACTAAAAAGAAAAAAATCCAGTGACGTCAGAGATTTATTTACTCTAAAAGCATTAGATATTTCCTTTAAACATCATTAGTGCTTACTTTTTATACCTACGCCGCACATAAGACCAACCCCAGAAAAATAGACATTGTGTTTCTACTTTATAACAAACATTAATTGTCGATCTTTTGTTGATGTTGTTTAGTTCTGCATCAAGCAGATCTATGTTCAAAAGGTAATCCAGCATGTGGTTGTAGATATTGTTCGAACATTCTTTTATGCGATAAATGTGTACCACTGACCCATATTGTTTTCTTCTGGATATGTAAACAACCATGGACTATACTTTTTTCAATTTGCACTGCAGCTTCACAAGTTTTCATTTTGGAGAGATGGATACCTTCTCAGCAGGAAAGAGTTTAATTTTTAATGGCATCTGTCATATTGATTGTCCATTAGTTTGTTGCACAGCTAAAGAATACTTTCCTAGATATTTTCTGATCACTACTGTTACTTACTATTGACATAATGACTTTCTTTTCCAAGTAATGGTGTCAATGTAACAAGAAAAACCGGTTGATATTAATTTCAGTCGGTCATTTCGCTACCAGCCATTCTACTACTACTGCTACCGCTGTTGCCCCAGCAACTACTACTACTACTACTACTACTACTACTACTACTACTACTACTACTATACATAGAGTCAACAATAAAGGTAGCAATTGACAACGGTGATAGAAGGCTGCCCAGACTAAGACAAAAACAACACAGGAAGTACCTTCAACCTGCCAACCAACCTATTTCACTCGGATCCTGTGGCTAGAGAACATAGCCCAGCTAGTGACAAAAACAACAATGATAAAAGCACTTACCGTGGCTACAGAAGTATGGACAAATGCAAGGATCATGGTTTTCATCAGCTGAGCCTGTCCACTGAAGAAGATTACAAGTAAACAATGGACTCTCTGAGAAGTCATTTGGCATGATACATAGAGTAGTTACATCTCTTTCACATCGCACCTAACATCGCAGAGGAAGGACAGATAAGATAGTATAATTCCGTATGCAGCTGTCCATGTGAACACCGCAGGGAATTGGTGCCACACCTGCCCATAGGCCGGTGTAACCTCTGCGTTTGCGGGAGGCCTTCGGCAAGTTACACAGGACAAACTTAGCGTCCCAAAGCCTTTTGCCAGCAACCAAGTGAGAGCTGGTGTTGTATTTGGGGTAACCCTTTACATGAAAATCTCAAATAAACACACTCAGGGAGCAAACCCTGTAAAAAAATCATTCTCATTCTTTGCAATGATGACAATTTCAAACCCAAATAACAGCGTGAACGGGAAGACTCCCCTGGATATCAAAGACACCAGATCTCCCGCGCCCGGCAGAGGGCAATGGAGTGGAAGACCAGACTACACCCAGTTGTCGTCCTTTTACTGGTTAAATATGAAACGTGCTCGCAAACACAAGTGGTCTGTTGATAAGAAAAAAAAAAGGCAATTAAGTGCCACGAACAAGCCTTGCTAGACAAGAACAATGGCAAATGTAAAGCTGTCGGAAAAAGATCATTAGAACTTTGGAACCAGCTGGGTATGTTCCAGATTACTGAAAATGGGCTCATGAATCAGATAAGAATAATTGGGAATAGAGGCTTCCTTAATGAGGCCCAGATTCAGACAATCAGGAAAAGCCTCCGTAGTGGTGATAACCTCGAGGGGGATAGTGTAGCTGAAGATCAGCGAATGCGTAGGTGAAGTTGTAGTAGAGGAGAGGCCAACCAATCAATATGATGTAGAAAACCCTGTATTACGAGAGGATATGGTTGAGGAACAGAAAAACCTCAGGATAAGACTCGAGGATATAGTTACAATAACAGAAACCAAGCCGGTGAATTTGAGAAGCTTCGACCGTAACAATGACCGTAACGTGCGACCCAAAAGTTTGATGAGATTCTGAAATACACTCTGACAAAAGATCTAACGGAAACAAGGGACCGCTTCAATTTTAGTAGGTGAACAGGTTGCAAAGAAAGAGGAAAACAGACGGATAGAAGGAGCCATGGTGGAAGCGGAGAATTGAAGGCGATATTAAAACTTTGCGTAAAGATCAGAATCGCATAGAAGAATGGTCCAAAGGACAATGGAAAAAATATTAAAAAAGGTGCAAGGGCATATCTTGACACAAGATACCAAATAGAAAGGAAAGGGTCAAAACTGTTATCGAAACCCTAAAACAATGTGTGCGGGAGAAAACATAAAAGGTGCAACGCAGCACTGGTTGTATATCGCAGTTCCAGCAAACCAGGTTATTCTCAAATAACCAGAGGCAGTTTTTTAAGAGCTTAGGAAGAGATACAGAATATAATGTACCTCCTGAAGAAGAGGAAACTCGCCAATTTTGGAATAACGTCTGGGGGCAAGAAGTTTCCCACAACCACGGTGCTGAGTGGATTCATTCCGCGAGATTCGAACTCTATCACACGGAAGCTCCACGTCAGGACCATATGTTCATAACAACGGATGATGTAATTGCACAGGTATCAAAACTGCCAAACTAGAAATCGGCAGGACCAGACGGAATTCAGGGCTACTGGCTCAAAAAGTTTAGGTCAACACAAGCGAATTGCGTTGCAATTAGACAATTGTCTACCGAGTAGTGCAGTTCCGGAGTGTATTGTAGAGGGAAAGACAACATTGTTGATGAAAAATTGGTCAAAAGGCAACGAGGTTGGCAATTATCAACCCATTACTTGTCTTAACCTATTATGGAAAGTGTTAATAGGTACCCTCGCAGGGAAAATATATACGTTCCTTGCGGAAAACAATCTACTTCTAGTGGAACAAAAGGGATACTGAAAAGAATCCAATGACATTAAGGACCACCTTGTGATAGACAAGGTTGTAATGAAGAACTGCAAACGGTACCAAAAAAAAAAAAAGCAAAAAAACTTGAAAACTTGTGCATGGCCTGGATGCACTTTAAAAAGGCTTACGGCATGTTGCCGCATCCGTGAACTTTGGAAACACTCGACGTGTGAAATAGCTGAGGACGTGTGTGCACTGATTAAGAACAGCATACCTAGTTGGAAAACACGTCTTTTTTAAAACAAGCAGCACTTAGCCGAGGTAGCAATCTAAAGAGGTATCTTTCAGGGAGACTCTTGTTTGCCTTTGTTATTTGTTATAGCCTTGATTCCACTTTCTGTAGTCCTACGCAAAGTCAACGCGCACTATGAGCTGAGCAAGAATGGACCACGTCTCAATTATTTTCTCTTCATGGATGATTTAAAACTGTTCGCAAAAAGAGAGCCTGAAATAGAGAGGCTGATTGAGACTATGCAGATGTGCAGCAAGGATATTGGGATGGAATTCGGTGTCTCGAAGTGTGCGGTACTCACTTTGAAATGGGGGAAAGAGAAGATTGTAGGGGCATAGAATTGCAAAACGAAGAGAGAATTGAAGACTAAGATGATGATGATGGATACAAGTACCTTGGGATCCTGGAGTTGGACAATATCTTGCACAGATAAATGAAAGACAAGGTCATTACTGCATATTACAAGTGCCTCAAGCTTCTCTTGAAATCAAAACTCAACTCAAGGAACCTTGTGACTGCCATCAACATATGGGCTGTTACTGTAGTCCGCTACAGTGTACCCATACTGAAATGGACATGAGCGGAGATTAACCAACTCGATCATGCTACCCAAAAGACAATGACAATCCATGATGCCCTCCACCCTAAGGCGAACGTACACAGGTTCTACATGAAGAGGTGCAAAGTTGGACATGAGCTGATTAGCGTACGTGAGTGCATCAACAGAGAAAGAAGAAACATGGCAGAATATTTGGTAAACAGCAAACAAGACCTGCTACAGTATACTGCTAATGCAGAAGGATTTCCCAAAAATGGACTTGAGAGTGCTAATGAATTCCGATCACGGATAGCCAACGAGAGAGAAGAAGCTCTACTCCGCATGGAATTACATGGTCAGTTCCACCGTGAAACTAACAACTTAAAAAGACAGGAAGCATCATGGAGGTGGCTCGGTAAGGGTGACCTAAAAAAGAATACTGAAAGCCTAGACATCGCTGCCCAGGATCAGACATTGAATACCAACTCAGTGCAACGAACCTCTGCAGAATGTTTGGGAAGAGGGTCGAGAGCGTGACTCACATTGTCAGCACTTGTGAAAGTCTTGCGCAGAAAGAGTACAAGCGCAGACACGACAAGGTAGCCCAAAACCTTCACTGACTACTATGCCAGAAGTAGGGATACGAAGTAAAGGGTGCTTGGTACTAACATACACCGGAAAAGGCAATTGGTTGAAAACTGTAAGGCAAAGATCCTCTGGGACTTTGACTTCCAGATAGACAAGGTGTTAGAACACCGAAGGCCGGATATAGTAACCTTTAAGAGGGACAAACAAAAGTGCCTAATAATCGACGTGACAGTGTCAAGAGATCAACATATCATCATGAAAGAAAGAGAAAAGATTGATAAATATGGCAACCTGAGAACTGAATACACCAAGATGTGACAGCTGCAAGAGTCAAACATAAAGATTGTTCCTGTTGTCATCGGGGCATTAGGTTCAATACCACCCAACCGGAAGAAACATCTGAAAACTTTGGAAATACCCTGCAATCTTGCGCACAAGGAGTGTAACCACTACTTGTTCTATAATTTTTTTTTTATATAACAGATGGGACTCACGCTCAACAAATTGAAAGTACCTGGGCATGGTTGACTCTTATCTTTGTGAATTTATGTGGTGAAGGAGATACGAGAAAGAAAATTTATTTAATAAAATCCTAGAGTGTATTACAAACTTTCGTTCTTGAATTTTTTAAATTACTAAACGTCTGTTTTAAAGAATGTTTTGACTGCTATTTCTAACAACTCCTGTTTGTTTGTTCGCAGCTTTTAAATATTTAATTTGCTCGCGAATGTTTTCATGTTTTTCACTGCTTACTGTAGCTAGTTTAATGTTTTGACATGCCGATGTCACCCACCCCGATGATGGAAGCGGCACTGTTTTCTGATTGGCTGAATATGCCGATAATTATCAAACTTTGAACACCTGTAACATTCTTGCAAAATTTTTCTGGAACAGATGAATAAAAAATTCCGATTTAGCGTCAAAAATTACATCTATATGATACATTAAAAAATTTTTTTAAAGATTATTATAAACAGTGACGAAAACCACAAAGATCCAAAATGAGTTCCAGCAATAACTGTGAAGTTGATCCTGCGACGAACTAGTGTTCCACTCCGAGTTTGGTCTTGTAATCTCAGTTACTTTTACGCCATGGAAACCAGATTATACTCTGGCCTTATGAGTCTCGGGGCTCATGACAGGCCTAACTCCTAAGTACTTCTTCCTTTAGTCTTTCTATTTACAATCAGTAAATTTGTGGAGTAATTTTTATACATTTGACCGCTCCTGCTGCTCCTGATTTGTTATTTTTCGCTATAATTGTATGTTTCCCTGCTGTTATTTCTTTTTATCAGTGTAGTTGCGGATTTAGCCGTTGATGTTTATGTTGTTTCTTTACTTATTTTTGCTGTGGTTTTCTCCAATTTTGGTCGTGGATTTAGTTCTTGTGTTGGTAACGAATGAGTGGGTACTTTGCGGGCCTTTAGTGTCTTGTAAATCATTCCAAACTTCTGCATTGAGCAACTGATATTAGGTTTCGATTTTCTTCTTCTTTTGCATCTGTTTGCTTTGGTCTCTTATTCTCGTACACGTCGCTTGACAAAGTGTTGAATGGAGAGAATTCGAAGGTGGAAACTTCTCTCTATCTCTCTGTTATATATACATGAATACGGACGTGGTAGATAACAGCTAGCCTTCGGCCGCACCTTTGGACCCTGTTGTGTCCACCACTCTGATTGGTTGGTATTGGCGCAGTTTGTCTCTTGTTCTATTGCGCGCCAAGATGCAACCCAACCAATCGCAGCCTTCAGATAAGGTCATGTGAGACAGTCTTTTCTAAACGTCCGGTGAGCCGACACCACGATATAAAATGCTAGCTTTACGCTGTCTAGAACGTTTTGTGGCTCCAGACCTTCTGAGGTCTAGTCACTGACCACAGAGTACACAGCCAGTTCCAGCGACGACACAACAGCAACCACACGGAGAACACTTCGTCCAGCAGCATACGGCAAACTCCATCTTCGTCGTCACCATCATCTTCTTAACGACATCAGCACAGTAATCAGCAGTACTCGCATAGGTTCTATCTCCACACTGTTTGTAAATTACTTCACCATGGTTAACAGCAAATACAACCCGCGACAACCTCCTGTAACAAGAGACCGGCAGCAGCATTGTAGCCACAATTTCTTATGCAACAGTACCTCTCCCCGGCTCTGCATTGCCGCCTCAACTTCTTGATACAGCACCTCAACTACTGTGTACCTTGACTACGAACTGGTATTTATCATCCCTGTGTCTGAACGTTCTTCTAACGTCATTAAAGACTCTCTATGCTCTGTACTTATCGCACACGCATACATATATGTTTTACACATACACTTTGTATACATGACGGCCTGTCTATTATTATGTTTATATGTCGCACACAGACACACATGTTAACATATAAATAAAATCTTCTCTTAAACCTTGTGTCTCTCTTTTCCTTCTGGCACTTATACTCATTTAACCTTTTTACTTCCATGGAATTGTTAAGCACCCAGAAAGTGCTAATCACATTTTCATACAAGGTTTTAGATGTGTTGTGGCCTAGCGTGGCAGAACCATCTAAATAACGGCTCCGTTCAGAAGGCTGGAAAAGAAGATATCACTTCGTGAAGAAAGAACACCGTGTATTGAACATCTCAGAACCAAGTTGTAGCTTTTATGCCTTTTACTTGAGGTCTCAGATATGTACAAGTAGAATAAGTTATACAAAATATTTACAAGTGAAGACCATGTTCATATTCTGTGGAATCCAAATCATAGTGATTTAATGTCTACTTGCCGTTGCTTGTCTCATGGTTGTGCATCTCTCTAAGGTGAGATTAAGAACTGAGGAAGTCACGTCTTGCTCGCTGTGAGCCGCAGTGAAAAAAAGAAAGAGACAAGTCCCAGAATTCCAAAGTTACACGCTACTCTGTCTAGCGGCGAGCTATTGAGGCATCTGTGGTATGATAGGTGTGTCTGCGAGTAGTATAAGTGCTTCAGAAAAAGCTTGTTCACTCTGTCAATAGATAGTCTCTTTTTTTTTTTACCGTTAATGTCCACGGTAAATAGTTTAGGCGTGCTCTTAAGAACCCGGCAGGGAGCTGAGTTAGGCGGTGTGAGTGGTCCTTTGACGGAATCATTCCGTATGAATACATGAGTCCATGTGGAAATGTCCAGAGGGACTGCAGAAGACACAGACTGGTCGTGTGAAAGCATTGGTGGTAAGTCAGCGAAGAATGACCTGAATCCTGTAATGTATGATGCAAGATCCACATTTGTTATGTCGACAGGCGCCAACATTTGGCCAGGTAGCGCCAAAGTGGTGTCATACAAAAGTTCAGCAGAGGAGTAGCCTAGATCCTCCTTTACAGCTGATCGGCAATCCAGCAGGACAAGGGGAAGAAATTCAGACCAGCGTCGAGGGTCGGGAGTAGCACGAATTGCGGCTTTAAGCTGTTTATAGCTGGGTGGTAACTCGTCGTGTGAATATGCTGAACTTCGAGCAATCTCGATAGTTTGCAGAACAGGCAAGCTTCAAACGCGTCCACGATCGGCTGTAATCCTGGAGGATACTCTAAAGCGAGCGATCCAACCCGAAATGAGGGTTCTAGCAACTGATTCTGCAGAAATACTCACCAGTGGAATGGCTTCAGGCCATCTAGAGAATCTGTCAATGCAGGTTAGGATATACGTGAACCCACAACTGACGGGCCAAGACCAACCAGGTCGATGTGAATGTGTCGGAACCTGGTGTCCACTGGATTGAAATGTCCAAGAGGTGCTCGAACGTGACGATGCACCTTGGAACGTTGACACTGTAGACAGGTGCGTCACCAAGCAGTAATAATCCGACGCATATTCGGCCAGAAAAATCGAGCCAAGATCAGCTCTACTGTGGCCGCAATGCCTGGATGTGACAGCGAATGCAGAGCGTCAAAAAACAGGATGGCGGTGATGCTCAGGTACGAGGGTCGGGGTAACCCGGTAGAAACATCGCAGAGTATGGTTCCTTCGGAACATGGAAGAGGCAGGTGCTCCAATTTGCTGCAGGAAATCTGTGGTGATGTGACGTCAAGAGAGTCCAAGAAAGCTTGGTCGGTAGCCATGGCGACCAAATCTATCGAGGCAGGAGATGACAGGAAGGCGAGACAGGGCGTCTGCGGGTATGTTGTCAATGCCGGCGATTTGGCAAATGTCACTAGTGAACTGGGATATGAAATCCAGGTGCCTTGTTTCTCTCGGCGAGTATCGATCAGCTTTGGTAAACAGAGTGAACGTTAGCGGTTTATGATCGGTGAAAACCGCGAAATCTCTACCTTCGAGGAGGTGGGAGAAGTACTTCACCGCGAGATAAATCGCTAAGAGTTTCTTTCCGAACACACTGTACCGTAATTCAGAAGATTTTAACTGGCGAGAAAAGAAAGCCAGTGGTTGAGTCTGACCGTTGAAGGATTGCAGTAAAACCGCTGCTACAGCTAGGGTGGAAGCGTCAACCGTTAAAGACAGTCTGGCATCAGAGACAGGATGTGCAAGAAAAGAAATTTGAGCAAGATCGGCCTTAATGTTTTCAAAAGCTTGCGTAGCGGCAAGAGACAGTGAAATGGGTGCATCTTTCTTCTTTGATCCTTCAAAAGCTGGGTCAAAGGAAGCAACTTCTCTGCACAGTTAGGGATGAAGCGACGATAGAAGTTGATCAGTCTGAGAAAATGACAAAGCTGCTTCAAAGACAAAGGAGAAGACTACCGTTTGATGGCTTCCACTTTAGAGGGAGCAGACGAATGCTGACAGCATCAATAAGATGCCCCAAGAATTCCGGTCTGGTAGAACCAAATATACACTTGGACGGGTTGATCTTCACATCATAGGAACGCAGACGCTCGAAAGTGCTGGAAGTGCTGGTCCGGAGTACTACTGGCGATTAAGAGGTCGTCGACATATGCAGAGTCAAAGTCCAACCCACTAACAACCTCATCAACGAACCTCTGGTCGCATTTCGAAGACCAAAAGGCATAGACACGAACTCAAACGTTCCAAAGGGGGTAGTAACGGCTGTCTTTGGAATGTCCTCGGGGTTGACAAGAATCTGATGGTACGCGCGTACCAGGTCGATTTTAGAAAAAAACTTTACAGCCAAGCAGCACAGAAGAAAAACAGGGTAGCGGTTAACGGTCTGGAATAGCGACAGTATTAAGGCGTCTAAAATCTCCCACTGGACGAAAGTCAGCTTCTTCCTGGCCATGTGTAAAGGTGCTTCCCACGGGCTCGTGGAGAGACGAATAAGACCTAGCTGGAGCATGTGCTCGAATTCAGCCCGGGCGGTCCGGAGTTTCTCAAGAGACAAACGATGAGGCCTAGAAAACACTGAAGATCCTTTGCTCGTTATAAAATGCTTCGTAGAGTGCACTGGATCCATTGGATGGAAGTTCAAGTTGGTCAACTCTGGAAACGAAGTGAGTAACTAGAGGTAAGTGTCCCCAGAAGCAGCCACAAGGAAAGAAGGGCTCACTGTAAGAACAGCAGAATTCTTCCCGGAGACAGAGAGGGAGGTGGTACCATCAAGAAGAGAATAATGGTGCAGGAAGTCGGCTCCTAGGATCGGATGAGGAAGGTCGGCAATGGTAAAAATCCAAGAGCCGAGTAAGGGTACGTCCAATGATAAAAATATCTGACGATAGGTCTTGATGGGAGACTGATTCACCGCATATAAAGAAATGCTGGAAGGATTCGGCTTAGGTGAGATGAACCTTAAGGGCCAAATACTTCAACTCGATCCTGTGTCCGCCATAAAGGACTTGTTCGAAACGAGATCTCTGATGAAAAATGCACAAGGCTAAATGTGGGAGAGATCTGGTGTACCCAGACTCTCTAAATTTAGTTTACAGATGCCCCAAATGAACAGGGCTTAACACACCGACGTGTGTTCCCCTTGAATCTTGAGTGGTACCAACACACGGTAGGTGAGGTGGCGACGGGGCTGGAACGACGACGAAAAGACCAACTTTGCGAGCGATGCCGAAATGTCGCACGTGCGCGATACAGGTTGGCGACTTGGCGTGTTAAGCGTTCAATAGTTTTTAATGTGGCATCTTCGCCTGTTGAGGTAGGCTGTGTTGTCGAAGACGAAGAAGCAGCAATGACACCAGCACATAGAAAGAAAGAAAGAAAGAAAGAAAGAAAGAAAGAAGGAAGGAAAGAAAGAAAGAAAGAAAGAAAGAAAGAAAGAAAGAAAGGATTGAAAATGTTTCCCGGAAATTATCGAACACAGATAAAATAGCTAATATTTCATTTGACACCTAGGATACTTTCTCTGAAGGATTATCAAAAGACAAAAGTACATAACATATTTTCGCTATACACTGTAACACATACAGCCACCTTCATCAGACGAGAGGATCCCGTTCTGATACGAGCGGTGTATCACATATTGTGCTAATATAATCAGCAGTGTGTTTTCGTTTCTCTTTGTCCGCTTCCCTGAAAACGTACACAAAAGGCACTTATATGAAATTCGTGGAAATATTTCTGCCTCTAATTCATAGAAATAGGCCACTTGGATTTTTTCCTTTTGGCCGGAACATATAAAAAAATTTTTTTTGTAACTAAACACTTTCAAATTTCGTATACTGGTAGAATGTGTCGTTTAAAACATCATTTACTCTTGACATTTTAAAGAAAGTTCTTTATTTTCGAAGTTATTTCGTGTTAAAGTTGTATTTCGGTAATTTCATCCAATCAATGACGTGTATTCAGCTGAATAAAACTACTGCCCTTTTTTGTCAACAACAACTATCGGCGTTGTATATTTCGTTTATCACTGTTATGACATCGTTTGTGCGTTTGCACTGGTTTTAGCTTTAGGGTTTTAGAGTTAGGGTTCAGGTTTTAGAGTCAGGGTTCAGGTGTTAGGGTTAGGGTTTGTGTTTTAGGGTTAGAGATAGGGTTTTAGAGTTAGGGTTAGGTTTGGGTTAGGGTTTTAGGGTTGGGGTTGGGGTTTTAGGGTTAGGGTTCGGGTTGGGATTTTAGGGTTAGAGTTACGGAAAAATGTGAAAAATGAAGAAATTGGAGGGGGAGGGGTGCAAAATGGGATCTTTTCCCTTTGAACGGCACATCGAGAAATTAATTTTTTGTAACTAAACACGAAGCAAACGAAAATAATTCAGCAAACAAAATAGGCAATTTCGAAAACGCTAAAATAGCTAATAACTGAATTGATTAAACTATACACACGTGTATCTCAAATGTAAATATATCAGAAATAACAGTGACAAACTAGTTATACACCGCCAGAACGTCTTGTTGACAAACCACAGCAGTAATTGTTTTCACCTCAATAGACGTCATTGATTGGTTGAAATTACCGAAATACGACAACTTTAACACGAAATAACTTCGAAAATAAAGAATTTTCTTAAAAACGCCAAGAGTAAATGATGTTTTAAATGGCACATTCTACCAGTATACGAAATTTGAAAGTGTTACAAAAAATTATTTTTTCTATGTACCGGCCAAAAAGAAAAGATCAGGCCACTTAATTCAATACTAAATAAATTGTATATAGTTACATTATATTTCTACTTCTATTTTATTATTTAATTTTAAAAAAATCGAAGTCGCCGAGCAAAATGCTTAGCGGTATTTCGCCCGTCTTAACATTCTGAGTTCAAATTCCGCCGAGGTCGACTTTGCCTTTCATCCTTTGGGGGGGGGGGGGCATAATTTAAGTACCGCTCAAGTATTAGAGTTGATGTGATCGACTTACACCCCGCCCCACACCGTAAATTTCAGGCCTTGTACCTATAGTAGAAAGGATTATTTATAAATTGAAGGGCAGGTAATTTATTCAATAAATTTCTTTTCATACAACTTACTGCAAGAAATGAAGTATAAAAGTATATTTATCTAATGGATTTTACGCGGGTTCACACCAGTGTTAAATATACTTTTCAGTTATACGATTCTCAAAATCATTAAAGATGTGTGCGAATCAGGATATTTTCCCTAATTATATTCCTATATTGGTTTCAAATGTTGGCACAAGGCCAGTAAAATCAGGCTCGGGGGTAAGTCGATTGCATCGTATCCAGTGATCAACTGGCACCTATTTTATCGACCCCGAAAGGATGAAAGGTGAAGTCGACCGCGGCGGAATTTGAACTCAGAATGTAAAAAAAGACGAAATGCCGCTAAGCATTTGGCCTGGGGTGTTAATGATTCAACCAACTCGCCACCTTATTATATTCCTATATTAAGTTATTATGAGCAAGCAAAAACAGAGTGAACCAAAACTGATGAGTATATTCATTCTTAACATGTTCCGGCACACTTGGATGTAAATGTTCTATTTGCTGTTGGATTTTATCTTCGGAGAACATCTTTCTTTTGATGATGTGTGTATTGACAACTCACACGCTTCAGTGACAAACTAGATTCTGAGTCGCAGGTGTTTCGGCATGATTGTGTCTCCTCAGCTAGACACACCACCCAGAACTCTGAAACTGAAATAAGAATGATCATTCTTATTTATAAAATTCAGCAAACTATTTGCTGATGCGTGCCAAGGTTTGCCAAGCTGATACTAAATTATTTTTCGCACAGAAAACAGCAATAATCAAAACGGTGATGTGTATATTATTTTCATAACACATTGCTGCTGACCTGGACGTGAATTTGCTATTTTGTTCTATTTCTGTATATAAAAATGTATTTATGGAATATTTTTAAATATTTTTAGTTTAAAGCAAGTCATCAAGTGTCCTTAATTCTGACCTCCACTTATATTAAAAATGATCAACTTACCGTTTGTAAAAGAAATATATTAAACCCAAAATGCTAAGGACAAAAAGCGGGACACATATTCCAGTGGCCACTTGTTCTTCTGTTGTTAGTTTTTGTGATTCTTTACTCGTAGCTCCTGTGATATTTATATCTAGAATCGACTGCTCTGTAGAAATGTTCCATGCTGTAGTTGTTACAGCTGTTTTTGTAGTATTAGCTGGGCTTGTAGATAAAACTGGTGTTGATCGAATTTCTGGTTTTTTAGAAGTGGTAGTACCGAGTGAAACCAAAGATGAACGCAAGCTTGCAGCCGACGTTGACACCAAAGTCGAAGTCGAAGTCGAAAGTGATGACTGTACCGATGTACTCCCCTTCTCAAACGATGTCTTAGTAACGTTTAATAATCGAAGAGAGCTACGACCATGAGTTACCTTAGATATGATTGTATTGGTAGAAGAAGTAATCGGATATTTAAGTTTCGTTGTATGGGAAACCACAGTAGTGATGCTTTTGGATTGTGGAGTTTCATTTAAAACTGCATTAGTTGTAGAAAGTTTCGAAGGAAACGGTGTTGCAGAATAAAAGTTTGAGGTAGTTTTGTGCTGTGATCTAGTCGAACTATTCCACAATACTGTCTGGTTTCTTACAGTTGGACGTAAAGATGGGCCCAATGTTTTTACTGTAGGAGGCTGGCTAGTTAAATATATTGGAGAAGCTCCATCGGTAACGGTCGAAATTACAACGTGAGAAAGTGCAGGTTTCGATGATGCTGTTGTTGTTGCAGCAGCTGTTGTTGCTGTTGCTGTTGCTGTTACTGCTGCTGTTGATACTGCTACTGTTATTGCTGCTGTTGTTATTACTGGTGGTGTTGGTGGTGTTGCTGATGATAATGATGACAGTATCGTTGACAATGTGTTTCTCCCAGTTTCTGAAAAGACAGATAATATATATATCGTTGAAATTTACAGAAAAACAAAAAACAAAGGCAGTTGTATAAACAACAAAAAGGTGTATTAGTTTGACGCTCGGGAAGATGAAAAAGTCTTTTACGTTTCGAGCCTACGCCCTCCAACAGAAAGAAACACGAGGAAATAAACAGAGAGAGAATAAGAAAACTTTTGGAGTTAGCGGTCAATCATGGCGACTGGTTGGACAAAGGTAGTTAGCCAGGAGAGCTAGGAAGAAGGGGAGATAATAAAGTACTGGTGATCCCAAAACGAAGGTGCGTATATGTGAGAGTGTATGTGTGCGTGTGAATAGGGGCTGATGACTTTGACGTGTGGATGTGTGCCTGTGTAAGTGTGTACGTCTGTAAAGTGTGGGTGTGTGGATGATGGTATGGGTGCTGGGAAGTGGTCAGTGCTCGTATGTACGGGGTGGTGTGATGTGGTGTAGTGGTGTGTGGTGTGGTGGTGTTGGGATGTGGGAATGTGAGGGTGAAGTGTGGGTTTGGGGTGAGGATAAGGGTGAGGATGGGGGGATGTTAATGAAGGGAGAAGGTGGGTAGGAGTGAAAAGAGGAAGCAGGCGTCAGAGCAAGAGAGGAGAGGTGGGTAGGAGTGAAGACAGGAAGTAAGTGTCAGGTGAAAAGAGGAGAGGAGGGGAGTCAGATGAAAAGGGGAGGAGAGTTGATCCCATGTGACACAAAGGAGCAAAGACAGAAGATTATTCCTGTTCATGGCCCCTGTGAAAAAAGACAATCTGAATACAGAGAGGTGTAATAATGAATGACCGGTAGAGCGGAAATGGAGCGGGACCGGGGTGTCATTGTCGAGTCTGATGACTCGGAGGTGCTCCGTGAACTGTCCTGTTTGACCGATGTACAGAGAAAGGCAGAAAGAGCAGGAGATGCAGTAAATGACGTTGCTTATATATATATATATATATATATATATATATATATATATATATATATATATATATATATATTTATATATATATATTATTAGGTGAGAAAGTTATATATGTATGTATATATATATATATATATAAAAACAAATAGTAAATGAGTATATGCATATATACGTACAGGTATGTGCATACTGACATCCACCTGTAAGTATAGGTGCATATCTGGGTACAGGACATTGCAAACAAAACGTAGACGAGAAAACACACAAGCCACATAGAGAACATTCTTCTTCATCAGCTACCCACATTTTAACACCGGCGTTTCGAAGAGCTTGGGCAGGATGCATCGTTAAAACGGCTCATCCCATGGACCGCAGATTAAATTTGTATACGCAAATTAAATCTTGCCATGGAGGAATGTAGTGGTGGACAAAAAATAAGACAGGAAAACAAACAGAAAAGGCTTTACGGCCAGACGAGAAAAATTATGTGTGTATGAACGCTGTGAGGCATGAACTTGAAAGAAGGGACGAAGTGAGTTCGCGTGTTTGCTCGGCGTTAGCCAAGGAAGAAAAGGATTATTGACCGGAAGCATGTGACCATGCTGGTGTAAGGGGAAGAGAGAGAGTGGTAGAGGGAGAAACAAAGGGAGGAAGTAGAAGAATAGGTGAGCAATGAGAGGAAAAGAGAAAGAGAGGAAGTACAAGGGGGAAAAAAGAGATACGTAGTAGTAACAGAGGAAGAACGAGAGGGGTAAAACGAGATATGTAGTAGTAAAGAGGAAGAACGAGAGGGGGAAAAAAGATAGAGGAAGAGAAAGAGAAAGAGACAGAGTAGCGTCGGAAGATATAAGTTTACGAAAACTACTTACAATTGGAGACGCTGCGTTCAAGTCATGTAAAAACAAATGGTAAATGAGTATATGCATATATACGTACAGGTATGTGCATACCAACATCCACCTGTAAGTATAGGTGCATATCTGTATACAGGACATTGCAAACAAAATGTAGACGAGAAAACACACAAGCCACATAGAGAACATTCTACTTCATCAGCTACCCACGTTTTAACACTGGCGTTTCGAAGAGCTTGGGCAGGACGCATCGTTAAAACGGCTCATCCCATGGACCGCAGATTAAATTTGTATACGCAAATTAAATCTTGCCAATATATATATATATATATATAGAGAGAGAGAGAGAGAGAGAGAGAGAGAAAGAAGGAGAGAGATGCATACATACATACATACATACATACATACATACATAGACATGTATATATGGAATTTTTTAAATATTATTAGTTTAAAGCAAGTCATTGAGTGTCCTTAATTCTGACCTCCACTTATATTAAAAATGATCGACTTACTGTTTGTAAAAGAAATATATTAAACCCAAAATACTAAGTACAAAAAGTGGGGCACATATTCCAGTGGCCACTTGTTCTTCTGTTGTTAGTTTTTGTGTATCTTTACTCGTGGCACCTAGAGCAAGTGTATTCTACTACAACCTCGAGCTGTCATATACATATATATATATTTCTGTGTATATATTTGTGTGTGTGTGTGTATGAGTGCGTGTGTGTGTGTGTGTGTGCATGAGTGCGTGTGTGTGTGTGTGTGAGTGCGTGCGTGCATGTGTGTGTGTGTGTGTGTGTGTGTGTGTGTGTGTGTATGTGCCTTTGTTTGTCCCCTGACCATCACTTGATAACTGATATTGATATGTTTATGTCCCGGTAACTTAGCAGCTTGGCAAAAGAGAGTAATAGAATAAGTACTAAGCTTACAAAGAATAAGTCCTGGGGTCAATTTCTTCGACTAAAGGCGACGCTCCTGCATGGCCGCAGTCAAATGACTGGAACAAGTAAAAGAATAAGAGAATATACACACACAGACACATACATACATACATACATACATACATATATATTATGCATGCTACGTACATGTACATATGCATATGCATGCACATGCATAATACACGTGGATGTGCACACACAAATACACATGCATATATTAAAAAAATAAGTTAAGAGAAATAATTCAAAGTAACCGGTGGAATAAATTTTAACAACAAAAAGGAATAAAGGGATATTAAATACCATATAAGATAAATTCATGATTTATTGGAATTATCTTCAATTCGAGAGAAAGTAAACGAACACTTAACAGAAACTGCAAGGTATTTTGAATTAGAAGGGAATAATCTGAAGAAATCATCTATTTTACAGAATTAACGTGTCGTTAAGAAAAAACAATTTTTTTTTTCAGGTGACAAGCAGACCGCTTGTAGCACATGTTTCTGTCTAAGAAGACATAATCAGGACAACAATTACCCTAATTTTGATTCCGTTTGATACTTAGACACATACAAAAAGAGTTAAGAACGTTTATGGCCTTGGTAATTTAAATAATTGAAATGAAAATGAGCTATCGTATATAGTCGTGAATTGATCGCACCAGTGGATACATCGCATTCTTAGTCTGGAGTGTCAAAGTAGGTATTTGCAGTTGACTCACAGATAGGTCACACTATAATCTGGGGAGTTACATGGCCCTTTTTTTAATGTAAATATAAATAATATTTGTAAAATATTATCAAATATTCACCTTTATTTCAAAACTTTGCTTACAAATATTAAAACATTTTTGCAGAAGTATCTTCATAAAAGTAGTCTAATTGATAAATCAACTCGACTACTGATATGCCGCTGTCTACTTCAGATCCCTGTGATATCAAGTAGATAGGTCGCACCCCTAATTTCTATAGAAATTTTTGGTAAAAGAAGTACGACCTATCCGTGAGTATATTTTCAGTAGGTAAAATAACTGAGAGTAGCCTGTGGCATGAACTTGGAAAACAAAAAAATGAAGAAAGACACTAAATTTCTTACAAGATAAATTCTTGATTTACTGAAATTATCTTCACTAGCAGAGAAATCAAACAAACACCTAACGACAATTGCCACCGATTCTAAATGAGAAGGGGAGATAATATCAGGGATTCCACACGTCTTCGTATTTAACATGCCAATAAGGAAAAAACAGCCTTTTTGTTTATCTGGAGACAAAAGAACAACTGTGAACATGGGATCTTTCTTATTTGGCAGGCGCCACTTTTTATTTATGTTTTATATAGTGTGTTTTCTACCGAAACACTTTAAAACTTCGTATACTTGTATATTTTGTCTTCTAGAACAGAGAAAAAATTTTATATTCGAACTTATTTCATGTTCTCTCAAGAGGGTAGCATCTGTCAATATATCTTTGGAGTTGGTCTCCAACCAGATCTTTACTAAATTCTGGGCCTTGTCCTTCAGTGACCTGTGGCTTCTGTTCTTTTTTTGTTGTTGGTTGACACCACTGAAGAAGTCATCCTCCACCTCTTCATTGTTGTTGCCTCCACTGTTGCTGCTCACTTCTTCAGACTGCTGCCTCATGGCCTCCTCGACCTTATCCTCAATGCTTCTCCTCATCATGTTAGTTTCCCCCCCATCCCCCCCAAATTTCTAAATTTGCAACTTTTAAAAAATTTTTTTCTTTTTTTATCCATGTAGAAAAATATAGAGATTATGAATCTGGTAAATAAATATTTTTTTTAAAGTTTAATCTTTCTTAAAGAAACACTCAATACCCCTTCCCTCATCTCGCATACCCATTACCTACCTGCTTTCAAAAAGCTAGAAACACCCAAAGTTTCACTTTCATCTGATATTTCATGCATGCGTAGAACTGTACTGAAATAGCAGAAGTAAAAAAATATTATAGCACCACCAGAAAACCCAACATGCTAGAAACAACATTATTTCTGAAGAAACTTCCCCGCTTTCCAAAAAGCTAAAAGTGAAACATTGGGAGTTTGTAGCTTTTTGAAAGTGGTGAGGTGATGGGTGGATGTTTGGGAAGGAGATTTTAGCGTTTCTTTAAGAAAAAAGAAGGAAAATTCTTAAGGATTCATACTCTGTTTTTTTCTCTGTGGATTACCGAGAAACAAATTCTAAAAAAGTAAAAAGTGAAGAAATTGGGATGGGAAGGGAGAAAATTAAAATATTGAGAACATGTTTTTTGGGGTGAAATCCTAATCTCCTGTATTGAAAATATAGGAATCGGAAGAAATTTAGGAAACAAATCAGGGGTGGGGAGTGGGGGCATATGTCACCTCAGACATGCCAGAAACAACAGGTAAAGGACAGGATTTCTGGGAGAACTTCCTTTTAAATTTATATCAAAGATCAGGTTTTTAAATACACTCATCACAAACACGAATTAAAGAATAGAAAAAGGTGATTTCAATTGGATTTGAGCACTAATTTTGCACATGCACAAAACAAGAAATAATATAATTCATACAGAATTTTTACCCAGAGTGTGTGCGTGTGTGTGTGCGTGAGTGTGTGTGGTGTGTGTGTGTGTGTGTACATGTGTGCGTGTGTGTGTATGTGTGCGCATGCGCCAAAGGAAGTTATTTTATGGCATTCTTTCGTTTCAAGCAGTAAAGTCGTCAACTCGATCATGTGGTCGATCATATGGGATCATATAACTATTCATTAGTTTCTGTAAAAATTTTTCATTTCTTTATGCTTTGAAGAAAACAGAAATTGAAAGAGAGGAGAAAGTGAAAAGGCAACATTTGCTTTGAAGTGAGAGCAGAAAGTGAATGATTGGAGAAAGTGAAAGATGTATGTTTGTGTATGTGAAATGGACATGTGTGTGTGTGTGTTTGTGTGTGTGTGCATGTGTGTGCGTGTCTGAGAGTGAGAGTGAGTGAAGGCGTGTATTGTCAAGTATATATATTTTTACATGTATGTGTAAGTGGCACCCACCCAATCTCTCCCTCTCTCTCTCACACACATATTATCTTTCATATACATGTACATAAATACATATGCATACATCTTTTTTTGTATGTATGTGTGCGTGTGCATGTGAGAAAATGAGTGACTGTATTTCCTCATAACTTATAGAGAAATGGATATCTTTTAAGGTACACACTTTTATAGAAAATGTGATTTCGTCCTCGTTGTTGTCATGGTATAAATGTTAACGATAGCTGACTTATAGAAAAGATAATAATGTGAATTTTTGTAATGCAAATATGTAAATGAAAATAAAGTTTATTTGGCAGTTGTAAGATTACTAAATCTTTTGATACACCATACGTCAAAATCGGCAACTCAGTTTTTGAATGCATAAGGAAGATATGCACCCCCCCCCCACCGCCACACACACTTTTATATATATAAGGAAGTATCCCTGTCTGTCATTCTCTCTGTCTGTCTCTCACATTCCCTGTGAGTCTATCACTTCTTGTCTTCTTCCCTTCCCTGATATCAGCCAGCCTTATTATGCCACATTTCCCTGAACCTAACATTTTGCCCCCTCTCATTTTATCATGTAGTAGCCCAACCCCAGTAGTCGGTTCATTATCGATTTTTATTGAAATCCAATTAGCGTATAATTGAACTGGATGTTAGTTCAACATGTATACAAAGTTTGGTGAAGATTGGTTCCTGGTTTGGGCAGCAAGATGGTAACAGACAGACAGGCAGAAATTGCCATTTATATATGTATGTGTGTGTGTATATATATACACACACACATACATATATATATATAATTTTTTACTTGTTTCAGTCATCAGACTGCAGCCATACTTGAACACCATCCTGTAAAAAGTGAAGGCACCAGGAAGATTCGCGTTCTCAACTTCCTCCAGTCTGCTAGACGGATGCGCTGCTAACAAACTGAGCTAAGGAGCCATATATGTATGTGTGAGTGTGTATGCACACATGCATGCATGTGTGTGTATGTGTAACAATTATATGCACCAAATAAATGAGAGGAGACTAATGTTAGTTGATATAGACTTTGTTTTATTGCTACAATGTAAGATACAACTTTGTCGAATTGTTGTTGTACATAGATTACTTTTAATTCCATAATCCATTTTGCAAGTCATTAAGTTCATTTGTAAGTGACAAGATAAATGGAAAAAGAGAGAGAAAGAGTAAAAGAAGTTACCACTCTGTGTTGACAAGTAGAGAGTTGTATTGTCCTATGGTGACAAGCTGTAACTGAAGAGAGAAAAAGCGAGATGTACTCTTCCAGTGCAGGGCCAAGTGAAAGAGACAGAACTGAGTTTGGGTACTGTATTTATATGTGTTGAAAACTTGGATGCAAATCAGAGAACAACAGAGAGTAAAAGAGATTATCTCTGTTGAGCTACATTTAACCTAAGAATCTTCACAATGGGTTTTGCATTGTGGGTTCAGTCGGATGTTAAGAAACAGCTCTATTATGTAACACTGCACTTGTCAGAAATGGTAGTTATGGGAGGAAATATGGCAGTATATTCATTTGGACTTACGAATTTTAAACAGTTACACACACACACAATCTCTGTCTCTC
>NC_142934.1:28647778-28675278 GCF_046866305.1 Octopus bimaculoides
ACTTTTTCAATGACAGTAGATAAATTTTTGATTTCAGAATATGTTTAATAAGTGCGTCCGAATCCTGCTTTTTCTCATGGACAGCTCTATGTCGGATGCTCTAGAGTTGGAAATCTGGAAAATTTATTCATCTATGCACCCAACAGCAAAACCAAAAACATTGTGTATCATGAAGCCCTGCAAGACTGAAATTTTGGAACAAAGATGCCTCTCCCTCAAGCAACCTCTCTTGCCAACCTCCACAAACCTCTCTCGACCATCTCCAACAATCTCTCTCGACAACCTCTGACAATCTCTCTCACCAACCTCCGACAACCTCTCTTGCCAACCTCTGACAATCTTCCTCGTCAGCCTCCGAAAACCTCTTTTGCCAACCTCCGACAATTTCTCCCAGCTGACAGTTTTTTGTACATTTTCACGATGGAAAATACACCTTTTGTGGCAGTTATAACGAAATTGCTTTTTTATATCAGAGTAATAAGGCGTTTAAATAGAACATCTTTACCCCCAGGAATTACTGGGTACACCAGCTAATACATACATACATATATAGATTTCACATAATACACACATACATACATACACAAACACACATATATACATGTATGTGTGTCAGTCAACTAACTGAAAGCCTCTGTAATAGGTTGCAAAAGCAAATAAGTAGAATGCAACTAAGGTTTCAGACGTTAAGCAACTGAAAAATTTGAACCATTTGATATTTATTCTTTCTATCAGAGATAAGATTGACAAGTGCCGTTAAGTAATTGTAAAGATAAGCTCATTGTAGATCAAACCAGTTATAGTGGGAATTCAAACTCTAACTGCTAGATACTCAGTTAGGCAACACAAGTGAGCCACCACAGTTTCATATGATTGATCTATAAATCGGCCAATCAGCATGAAGCTGAGGCATAATATGGCTTAGTCAGATGTTCTAAAATTTAACCACTTTCACTCCCATAAAAACAGATTGGCACCTAACTCATGGCAGAGTGTTGAAAGTGGCTGACTGATTCACATACCTCACTTCTTGCCAGGTAGATGACTAGTATTCAAGTAGGCAGCTTTGGGCTGTGTGCAGATAATTTTGGGTTCTTGGAGAGGCCGATTCTGAACATTCGCATGATGTCCCGTAAGTATCTACTACAGACAGGGTGTGCTTTTTCTTTCCTCCCATTCCGCAATTATATTATCAACATTTTTCTTTGTAAATAATCAACACTGAACAGCAAAAATTATTCAATGTTCTCTTGAAAATTTATGATTCATATGACATCAACAATACAGTGTTCAGACTAAATTTGACGATTTTTTACGTATCTCTTTTCTAGGGATAGTTTGATATATTGGTGAACAGTCAGCAGTGCTGGAGAACATAAATATTAAAGCTGTAGTAGACAATAAGTTAGCTGACATAGTGGACCGGAAGCCATCTGAATATTGGGAAAGATTTACCTGTATCGTGATGATTTGTGCTGGGTGTCAAAATACTGATAACATGACTGATGCCCAATGCTCTGTGAATACTGTAAATGTTGTAAGACATGACATGGACATTATGAAAACCAAGTTCCACCAACCTGTGATGGTCTTTCAATGTGTTTCCAATGAACTGAATCTAAGGCCCTTTAAACAGGGCCATAGGCTCAAATCAGACTGCCAAGTGAAGCTGTTGGAGACTGTGGTCAAAACCTGGATGGAGAGAGTAGCTGCTGGAAGGTTCATGTACATAGCAGCAGAATTCAGCTCCTTGCTATACCCCCAGAAATAGTCAAAAGTAGTCGGAGAATTTCTATGGCTTCATCAGTTCCAATTTCTGGCCTTCTAATTCCCCTGATTGTAATCCCATGGACTACTATGTGTGGAGCATGGTTGAGAAAGACACCAACTACTCTGTCTGCAACACCAAAGCTGAGCTGGTGGCTAAGATCAAAGAGGTGTTTGAAGATCTTCCTAGAAATAAAGTGAGGAATGCATGTGCCAGGTTCTGAAGCTGTTTTGAGGCTGTGGTGGAAGCTGAGGTCAGCTACTCTACTTTGAGTAATTTTTTATCTCCCAGCCATAGTCTAGTTGATATTTTTTTGATTTTTTTAAAATACTTTTATTCTTGGATGAGATAATTGTTTTTTCTTTTCCTTTTATACAAATTATCAAATTTAGCCTAAACACTCTGTACCCCATCCCCTGTTTGGTATCAAAAAGTTCCTGGACATAATCTCCTTCAAAATAGTTACCTTGCACAGCAATACACTGGACCCAGCATTTTGAGCAAAATGCTGGGTCCAGCGTATTGCTAATGAAAGGAGTTGCAATAAAATTTGTACCTCACTTGCTCACGGAAGATCAAAAGCAGTCACGATTGAATGCATGTCATGAACTGAAAGAACACTTAGAAGTTGATTTGGTCCTTTTTTCGAAGGTCATCACTGGTGATGGAAACTGGTGCTGCAGAATTTGCAGATGTGGAAAAGGTGGAAAAAAAAAAAAAAATGATGGAGGCATTAAAAGGCATCACTTCATAAGAGTTCTAGCACTGCTTCAAACAGTGGAAAAAACGTCTGGATCGATGCATTGCTTTAAATGGAGAATACTTTGAAGGCGATAAAAGTGTAAACAAGTAAAACTAGGTGAATAAGATAAATTTGCAAAATTCCGGTTTCTTTTGGGTAGCCCCTTGTATGTATCTTCTTCCAGTCAGTCATTTCTGATCACTATCAAATTATCTTTGCACGTTTAGAAATAGTGGAGAGGCCTGCAGTGGTTGGTGAGTGTTAGGAAGATGGGTTATGGGGGAGTTTTGACAGAGGACAGAATTATGAGTGCATGTGTGGGGGGCATGGTTGTAAAGGATATAACTGTATGTTTATCCTTTACATGGATGGCCATAATGTTACTTAGCTTGAAAAGCACAGCAAATCACCAGAAGTTTCAGTCCCTAAATCCTCTTCAGTTCATTTTCCTTTCCCATCTTCACATCCCGCTTATTATCCCAGTGGCAAGCTGCCAAGATCATGAGAGCATCATTGAAATGAAAATGTCTTGCAGTATTTTTCCTGTCCCCTTTACGTACTGAGTTCAGTTTCCTCCAGGAAGGTCAATTTTGCCTCTAATTTTGCTAGAGTCAATGACAAAATAAATTATCAGTCATGTACTAGAGTTGATGGTATTGACTCATCCATTGATTTTACTGGCCTTGTGCCTAAATCAGAAACCATTATTTTCCAATCTTTTTTGCCATCCTTCAATGAAGATTTTTTTTTGAAGGTCCTCATGATTTAGTCCAGAAACATTTTAACCCTTTAGCATTTAGATTATTTTGTCAAATGCAATGCTTATTTATTCACATTGTTTTGAATTAATCTTGTGACTTCAAGATTCTGATAAAGTGGTTGTTCATTTTTTATATTGTCATTATAGGGTAGGTGTGAGATGTTGAGTCTGGCTGGTTTGAAAATAAAAGAGGCAGAATATTTTGGCCAGATATGGCCAGTTTAAATGCTAAAGAGTTAGGAATGAAATAAAAGAGATTACACATATATTCACTTATATTTTTTCTTTTATTCTTTTATTTGTTCTAATCACTAGATTGCAGCCATGTTGGGACACCACTTTGAAGGTTTTAATCAGACTAATCAATCCTGCTATTTATTCTTTTAAAGTCTGGTATTTATTCTATTGGTTCCCTTTTTGCCAAACCTCTAAGTTCTGGGGATGCAAAGAAACCGACACCTCTTGTTAAGCAGTAAGGGAACAAACACAAAGACATAATCTCACATATATACACACACACACAACAAGCTTCTGCAGTTTCTGTCTACCAAATCCACTCAAAAGGCATTGGTTGGCCAAGAGCTATAGTAGAAGATACTTGCTCAAGGTACTGTGTTGTGAGACTGAATTTAATACCATATGCTTGGAAGTAAACTTCTTAACCACACAGCCATACTTATGATCTATTTATTTACTAAAAACACAACCAATCACATTTAGCATTATTTTATTATTTCATAAAATTCTAAAGAAGTGGATTGTCAGAATCATATGTGCAGGCACAAAATGATTTGCAATATTTGTTCTTACATAGTAAGATCAAATACTGCTGAGATCAACTTGCCTTTTCATTCTCTCAGAGATGGTAAAATAAACTAACGGTCAAATACTGAAGGTGATTCAATCAACTAAACCCATCTTCCCAACACTCCCACTATCCACTACAAGCCTCTCCACTATCCCTCACATGCCTATCTGCACCTTCTCCATATCCTCACACGTCTACCATACTTCCATCCCAGCCACTCCAGTTCCTCTCAGTATTACTTGCTTTCTCTAAACATCTCCCTCACACTCTTATGGAACATACTCCTCTATCCCCTCAGTATTATGTATACTACCCCCACACTGTTTCCTGTGTGTAAGCCCTCTCTGTTTCATTCTAACTGTCTCTTTATCCTTCTCTTGAACTCTCTCTCACTTTCCTCTCCTTCCTTGTCTTACTAAGCTAGCCAAGTGTCTCCTCCATTATAAAACAGCTATCTCTGTCCCTCTATCATGGTATAACCTCTCACCTGGCACACAGTCACTTCCTTTGGTCCCACTCCCTCTCTCAGTTGAGAGGTCTTTGTCTTTCAAGCTGTTTGGCAACCCCACAAGTGCTGGTGCCACATAAAATGTCAACAACATGACTTATTCATCATATTTGTTGGACAGGTCATCATCAAGGTCTTACTTTGCTTATTTATACCTGTTTAAAATTTTATCTGAAGATGGTGGGTTTATGCTATGATGTAATTTATGAATACATCAGTAAAATTATATCAAAACAGGTGTAGTGAATTTTAAACCTCATTTATATTCTTTTACGTCTACGCTGCATACTGAGTCAGATTTACAATTTATATTGCATTTGGTACTTACATATATATACATACCTATGCTATACTACCAATAAATGGTACTTCATGATTGTTTTACCTCACTGTGAACTCAGTGTTATGGTACCTAGCCTTATGTATACATGCATGTATAGATATGTATATACCTGTACATATATGTATGTATGTATGTATGTATGTATATATATATATATATATATATATATATATATATATATATATATGCCTGTATGCATATGAGTGTGTGTGCATGCACATTGTGTGTGTGTGTGTGTGTGTGTGTGTTCGTGTGTGTGTATGTATGCATGTATGTATGTATATATATATATATATATATATATATATATATATATATATATACACTGGCTGAATAGCCCGTTGCTGGTAGGCAATTTTTACAATACAATGTCTTGTCTTATATAAATTTTTGTTTATTCCATGTCAGACCATGCCGTCCCCAATAGATAGACCTCTTGATCAGGACAGATTTGTGCAATTTCTTGCAAAAAACTTCGTTGAGGACTTTTTCCCTTTTAAAATTATTTACATGTCTGTTCAACCGTTTTACACGACTTTATTCATTAAAACTTCAGAAGTTCTTACAACTTTGGTCGTTGTAATGCTTTGCCTTCATTTGTTTAATAAAAATTCCTCCTCCTAATGATTTTGCTTTCATTTTGTAATAGCTATCAAGCAAAAAATGCCAGCTATCATTTAGAAAATTCCAGCTTCCAACTCCTGTTTTCTGATTATGAAAAATTTATTAAACTTTAAGCCTCAGTAACATTTTTCTGGAATTTTTCTGGAACAAATAAATAACAAAATCGGATTTAATGTGGAAAATTATTTCAATATACCAAATTTGAAAATTTGGACGTAATTTTAAAATCTTACAATATGTGACAGCAACAAGGAAGAGCCTACAAAAGTAGAGAGACAGACAGTTATAGGACGTCACACACACACGCATGTATGCACACACACACACACACGCACACACAAACACACACACACACACATACATGCATGTACACACACATTTATAAACGTACACACAGGTAATCACAAGCTTACATTGGTGTGTTTAATAGACATACATATGTATGTCCGTATGTATATATATTTATGTAGGTGTGTGTGTCTGTGTGTGAGAGTTTCTTTGCGATGGACATCAGAAAAGCCAACTACCCCCTCTCACCTTAAAGCTACATATTTCTCACACCCACCTTTCTGTGTGTGCGTGCATGCGTGTGTGTTGTATCTATGTATTTACAAAAGTATGTATGCAGCGTTGTGTGTATATGACAGTTGTATTAACTTTATCATTCCATTGCTATTCAATATTTGTCACTTACATAATGCTGTTTTCACCTTCCCTGATATAAGTCAATACCTCTGAGACATCAACGTTGGCAATGACACCCCGGTGTCACGCCACTTCCGCTCTGCCGGCCACTCCTTGCAGCAACACCTGTCTGTGTTTGGATTGTCCATGCACAGGGGCCATCCGGACTCCCGTTTGCGCCGTGAACAGGGATTGGTCTTCTCTTTCCGCTCCTTTGCGCCATATGGGTTCAACTCCCCTCCCCTCTTCATCAAACCCCTCCTCCTGTCTCTCTCCCCCACCCTCCCTCCTACCACCTATCTCTCCCCCTCCCCTCCTGCTCTGACTCCTACTTCTTTGTACGTCTCTTCACTCCTACTTCTCTTCCTACTTCTCTTCCTACTTCTCTTCATTCCTACTTCTCTTCACTCCCACTTCTCTTCCTACTTCTCTTCACTCCAACTTCTCTTCATACTTCTTTTCACTCCCACTTCTCTTCACCCCTACTCTTTCTCTCCTCTCTCTTACTCTCTCTCACTCTCTTCTCTCGTACTCCCCCCCTCTCTCACTCTTACTCTCTACACTCTTACTCTCTTACTCTCTCACCTTTACTCTCTCACTCTCTTCTCTCTTTTCCTCTCTCTCACTCTTACTCTCTACATTCTCACTCTCTTCTCTCTCACTCTCTTCTCTCTCACTCTCTTCTCTCTCACTCTCTTCTCTCTCACTCTCTTCTCTCTCACTCTCTTCTCTCTCACTCTCTTTCTCTTCCTCTCTTTCTGCCCCCATACCCACCTTCCCCTCTCTCTCTCCCCCCATACCCACCTTCCCCCTCTCTCAATCCACCTTCCCTCTCTTATACCCACCCTCTCTCCTCTCTTTCTCTCCCCTCCCATACCCATCTTCCCCCTCTCTTACATCCACCTTCCCCTTCCCCCTTCATCGTCAACACCCCCTCATAAGCTCATCCCACCACACCCCAACACACTCCTACTCTACCTTCCCACTCCACCCCATCCAATTCCTTACACCCACCACCCACCCCCTACCCACAAACCCCACCCTACCTACAGACCCCTACCTCTACCCCACCCTCAGCCTAACCCACACTCCACCCATGCCTTCCCCACCTCCCAACACCCTCACATCACACCACACCAATACCCTCGCATCACACCACGCACACACTACAACTGACCAACTGCTTTCTCCCTTCCCCATTTTCACACTATATACGTCAAGATCACCAGCATTCTATCTCCCACACACAGCCCCTCGTTCTTCGATCACCGTTTGTTATCTCCCCCTTTTCTTAGCTCTCCTGAAAAAAGAATTTCTAACTTCCGGTCAGCCATTATTATGATTGACCGTTGACTGGACACTATTCAATTTTTTTTCTCCGTGTTTTTCTCCTTGTCTCCGTATTCCTTCTGTTGAAGAGTGTAGCTCGAAACGTCAAAGACTTTCCGTATTCCCGAGCGTCATACTAATACATCCTTTGTTATTTACACCACCTGTCCTCGTCTGTTGTTGTTTTTTTCGTATATTCTCCCATATATATATAACAATATCAGATTTAATGTGGAAAATTATTTCAATATACCAAATTTGAAAATTTTGACCCTGCTACTGTGTTTCCCTCAGACTTATACTTCTTGCACCCTTCTCATTTTATCATATAATTCGCCCAACCCACCTGGGGAGCACATTATAGAGTTTTATTGCAATTTAATTAGCCTATCATTGAACTGGATGTTAGTGTAACATGTATGCAAAGTTTCATGAATATTGGTTTGCTGGTTTCGGTACTATGATGGTAACAGACCGGCAGAAATTGCCATTTATATATAACTAGCAGTATAACCCGACGTTGTCCGGGTGTGACTTATTACACCACCTACGATAAGTCTTGCTAGGTGAAAATCAACTAAAAAGGAAAGCCTTACAATGAAAAAACCCCTATGATGTAAATATGTTCATAATTCAAAAGACAATGAAATTAATAGGGAAAGTCTGAAGGCTGTTTTGCGTGACATTATTAAGTGTACGTAAATTTCATCCGTCTAATTGGCTATACAAATGCTTGTGCAAAACAACTTTTTGCACTGCCTTGATTATACATAGCAGGGTAATCCCTTTTCGCAGGAGGTAGGACGGCAATTTCTGATGAAGCAATTGCTGGCGATCTGTTGCTACACAGTTCTGTCAGAATTCTATCAGATTGGGCAGTAGATGTTGATGCACTATACGCCGGTACAGGTAGAAGGGAAGAAATATAAAAGTTGCTAGAAACAACAGCCAAATTTCCCCTAAATGACACAAAATAAACGGAATTTTAAAAATCAAATAACTGCACTGGAAAGTTCACATTGAGAAAATTCCATTGATGTAAAAATTTTGACGAAAAAGTGGAAAATGTTGATTTCTATAAACTTTTAAAAAGGCTTCACACAGATACACAACTTCAGCATTATATATTAAGATGGGCAACACACACACACACACACTAAATTTAAAAAATGACAGGTATTTGTATGTATGTGTGTATTAATGTGTATTCTGTGTCTGTAGGTAGAAGGAAAGAATAGTCTTAAAGCAAGTTAATATATGACTTTGTATGTATCACTCTCTCTCTCTCTCTCTCTCTCTCTCTCTCTCTCCCTCTTTTACGCTTACCCTCTATATTATATGTTGAGCGCGTGATCGATGTGTAAGAATGCTGCTACAGGTAGAAGGGAAGAAATATAAAGGTAAACGGAATTTTAAAAATCAAATTACTGCACTGGAAAGTTCACATCGAGAAAATTGCATTGATGTTAACATTTTTACTAAAAAGTGGAAAATGTTGATTTCTATAAACTTTTAAAAAGGCTTCACACAGATACACAACTTCAGCATTATATATTAAGATGGGCAACACACACACACACACTAAATTTAAAAAATGACAGGTATTTGTATGTATGTGTGTATTAATGTGTATTCTGTGTCTGTAGGTAGAAGGAAAGAATAGTCTTAAAGCAAGTTAATATATGACTTTGTATGTATCACTCTCTCTCTCTCTCTCTCTCTCTCTCTCTCTCTCTCTCTCTCTCTCTCCCTCTTTTACGCTTACCCTCTATATTATATGTTGAGCGCGTGATCGATGTGTAAGAATGCTGCTACAGGTAGAAGGGAAGAAATATAAAGGTAAACGGAATTTTAAAAATCAAATTACTGCACTGGAAAGTTCACATCGAGAAAATTGCATTGATGTTAACATTTTTACTAAAAAGTGGAAAATGTTGATTTCTATAAACTTTTAAAAAGGCTTCACACAGATACACAACTTCAGCATTATATATTAAGATGGGCAACACACATACACACACACTATATAAAGAAAAAAATGACAGGTATTTGTATGTATGTTGTATGTGTGTATTAATGTGTATTGTGTCTCTATATATATATGGTAGTAAGTAAATGCGTTTTAAGAAAGATATTCCAAAAATTCAGTTTGTAGGGAATAAATGTTTGACTGTCGATCGTATTTGGAAGAGAGCGACAGGTATTTATATGTATGCGTTTATTTGTATGTATGTGTGTAGTTATACGTATGTATGTATGAGTGTGTATTCAAAAACATCTATATTTACACTTTAAAGTTGGTTTTCACACTCAACCCTGTTCTGCAGAATCAGTGTCGCGACGGGAGGTTTGTGCCCATCTCAACGTTCTGAGATTAAATTCCGCCAAAGTCTTTGCCTTTCATCCTTTCGGTGTGTAAAAAATAAGTACCAGTTGAACACAGGGGTCGATATAATCGACTGTTGTCTACTTGCCCCAATCCGCCCTTGTGGGAAAAATTGAAAATAATAATAATAATCATAATAATGATGATGATAATAATAATAATAATAATAATAATAATAATAATAATAATAATAATAATAATAATGACCTCTGCTGATCAAACTCCCAACCCACAACTAAGTCTTAAGTGGATATATATATGGGCAACACACACACACACTAAATAAAAAAATATTAGTAAGTAAATGTGTTTTAAAAAAGATTGTTAAATTTTCAGATTAACAACCACACGGTTTTCACTACAGTGTTAGGGTTAGGGTTTTAGGGTCAGGGTTCGGTAGGTAATCATGTGGGTGTTAATCTCAAGATTTACGAAAAGATTTTCCAAAAAGCTCACAGTTTGTAGGGAATAAATGTTTGTCGATCGTATTTGAGAAAGATGTGTAGCTATTTTTTTTTTTTTTGTTATCATGGTGAAGGACAGAGTTCGAAATATGAAAATGAAACCATTAAAGTGAAAGTATCTGTCATTACAGTATGGAAATGTGATTGTTTCAGTTTTGATACTGAAAGAGTTTTCTTTTACTGTCAGTGTTTTCCCTTCCTTTCTTTTTGTACTTGTTGGATCGTTCGTAAAAGTTCATAAGAGAAAGTAGGAGTTGAAAGGATTTGTAAAGGTAGTAGAAAGAGGAAATTAGATTCTATTAGTGGGGGGGGGGGGAAATGTTGTATGATAATAGACAATGTGTTTCACATCAGTCATGGTGGTAGACAGAAACTAAAAAACAAATGGAGTAGGAGTAAATGGCAGTCAGAGATGCTAAATACAGGTGAAATGTATTGAGAGGTTTTGCCAATCTTCCAGGTAATCATGCCTGGACATATATATATTACATGGATGGTAATATTTTCAACCATTTATCAATGGTTTTTCCCACAGAATTGATGTATCATATTCTGTCACTAATAAAACTGTCTGCATTCGCAGGAGTGGCTGTGTGGTAAGTAGTTTGCTTACCAACCACATTGTTCCGGGTTCATTCCCACTGCGTGGCACCATGGGCAAGTGTCTTCTACTGTAGCCTCGGGCTGACCAAAGCCTTGTGAGTGGATTTGGTAGACAGAAACTGAAAGAAGCCCGTCGTATATATGTATATATATGTATATGTGTGTCTGTGTTTGTCCCCCCAACATCGCTTGACAACCGATGGTGGTGTGTTTACGTTCCTGTAACTTAGCGGTTTGGCAAAACAGACCGATAGAATAAGTACTAGGCATCCAAAGAATAAGTCCTGGGGTCGATTTGCTCGACTAAAGGCAGTGCTCCAGCATGGCCACAGTCAAATGACTGAAACAAGTAAAAGAGTAAAAGAGTAGTATATTTGTATATATACACGCATGCGCACGCACGCACACACACACACAGAGAAACATATATCGGCGGCACGGGTCTGGCTGTATGATAAGAATTTATATATATATAGGTTGTCTTATCCGTTTGAGTCATGTTCGTTTGTTTACATGATAGGTATTGTAAGAAGTTAAAAGCCAGTAGTTTTCCTTTATAGAATACTTCCTGGTTGTATTCTGCTTGCAGAGACAAATATAGTTGTAACCAAACTAACTTACTCTTTCCCTAACAACAATTAACTCTTTGTAGTTGGAAGGATATTACACAAAGTCTTGTTAATTCCTCTTTCATATAATTAATCTCTAACTACATACCTGACATTTCCCTGAAAATCACATATGAGTCAGAGATATTTTGTTTAAATTGATTATTAGGAAATATTTTATGATAACTACCATAAATCAATAAAAGAATTAATGTGAGAGCCTTTACATAGTCACTTGAAATATTAGAAATAGCCATCAAATCTCCCTCAAATTACACTCTGCCATATTAAAAAACAAAAAAAAAAACAGGTGGACACATTAGCTGATATAGTTTTAGTTGAATAGTGAATGTGTTATTTCTTTACTACCCACAAGGGACTACACACAGAGGGGGACAAACAAGGACAGACAAACGGATTAAGTCGATTATACCGACTCCAGTGCGTAACTGGTACTTATTTAATCGACCCCGAAAGGATGAAAGGCAAAATCGGCCTCGGCGGAATTTGAACTCAGAACGTAGCGGCAGACGAAATACCGATAAGCATTTCGCCCGGCGTGCTAACGTTTCTGCCAGCTCGCCGCCTTGAATAGTGAATGTGTATAGCCTAATGGTTAGGAGTGTTTGGCTCATGCTCATGCTGTCGTGGGTTCAATTCTTGGATGAGGCAGCTTGTATTCTCGAGCAAAGCTCTTCACTTTATGTTGCCCTCGTCAAATCTGCTGAAAATGAGTATCAACTTGAGGACTGGCACAGCTCTGTATTGTTGGGTCGAAAGGTCTGCATGTGACTATGTTAGCATCTAAAACAATTAATGAAAGTGATGGTACATGTCACCAAGCCATACTCATTCTCAGATGAATACAACTGGATTTTAATGCCTGAATAAAGACAGGATGAGTATAGCTGAATATCTTGATCAGTGATATGCTTGATCAGATCTGACCAGCATGTCAGTATATTATTTTTTACCCTTGTCTTTAAAATATGGTCGCCTTACTGGCACTTGTGCCGGTGGTACGTGGAAAACAACATTCGAGCGAGGACGTTGCCAGTACTGCCTGTGTGTGTGTGTGTGTGTGTGTGTGTGAGTGTGTGTTTTTTGTGTTGGTGTGTGTGTCTGTGTGTGTGCGTGTGTGTGTCGATGGGAAAGAGAAAAGAAGAAGATTGGGTTCACAGCTGGTTAGTTCTTTTCAATGATAAGTTTATTTTTAGCCTTTTAAAGGAATGGCAAAAGCAGGTGTGATCGTTTTGAAGTTGCTTTTCAAAAAGAATCTTTGGTGTCATTGTCTAGTAAGAGAGTGTGGATGCGTTTTTGTGTGTGTGTGTGTATGTATGCGTGTGTGTCTGTGTGCGTGTGTGTGTGCCTGTGTATTTGAAAGGTGTGTCAGTGGGAAGGGGAGGGAAGATGCTGTTTACAGTTTACAGTTGGCCAGTTCCTGCTGTGACAAATTCTTGGTATTCTTTGGTATCATTGTCCAGTGGTAGGGAGAGTGCGTGCGTGCGTGTGTGTGTGTGTGTGTGTGTGCGTGCGTGCGTGCGTGCGTGTGCGTCTGAAAGGGGTGTAAAACGGAAGGAAGGAATTGTGATGATATCTGTACAGCTGGTTAGTTCAAATTAAGTTAGGAGAGAAATATGAGAACCTAGGTAACTGGGTTCAATTCTTGTTGGTACAAAAATGTCCCACTATCTGGGTTTCTTGCCGTTTTTTTAGGGGCTGTTGTTCCAAAGTTGAAGATCCTAGATGGGTTGTGATCTGCATGTTTCAGCCATTCATTTTTCGTGAGAATTTTGCTATGAAGTATTTCTCCATATTATATATATATATATATATATATATATATATATATATATATATACACACATACATACATGAATATATATATATACACATATGTATGTATGTATGTATGTATGTATGTATGTATGTATATATATATACGAATATATATACATACACACATTTATATAAGTATACATACATATATAAATGCAGAATTCAAAAATAATGTCAAATTATCTGTATCACCCATAGTTTCTCTGTTCTACGAGATCCCTTTCAGTTCTTGTTATGTGGGCAAAATTTCTGTTAAGTTGTTGAAATGTGAAGCTAGCAGTTTAAGAAATACCCCTAGTTTAAAGTTTATAAATAGAATTAACCCAATGAAATCATAAATCTAGCTATTTGAGTTAATGAGGCACCGAAGCTTGGCAACACTGAGTCAATGAGTCATCAATGCTTTGTCAGTACTGTGCTTGAAGTGTAAGTGTGCAGTTGTGTCTAAGTTCACATTTTCCATTCACCTTCATAATGCCAAGAAACTATAAACAACGCAAACAACTTTTGCTATATTTGCAGTGACTTAACATTCAAGTCATAAAGATGGCATTTCCCAACATTGATAAAAAGGTGCTATGAGTATTATTTTGACTACAAAGAGGATGACCAGGATAAAAGCTGGGCCCTCATGAGTGTTGTGTAACCTGTATCAGGTTTCTCACTGCATGGGCCAAAGGTTCATGCCATACACCTTTTGCCATCCTATGATTTGGAGACAGCCCAAAGATCACACTTCAGATTGCTACTTCTGCATGATGGATATACAAGATATAACATCAAAAGCCGAGCATACTGTAAAATATCCTAATTTACAATACGCTCTGAGACCTGTACTTACAGTCAACACTTATCTGTACCTGACCCTCCAAAACAAATGACAGTGACAAGTCGAGTGATGAAGATGTGGAGAAAGAATCAGAAGACATGAACTTTAAGCTTAATTGTTCTTCAAATGAACCACATTTGTTGAGTCAGGAGATCTGAATGATCTTGTGCGGGATTTAAACTTGCCGAAAAAGCAAGCTGAACTTCTTGGTTCCAGGTTAAAGGGCTGGAATCTTCTCTAGAAAGAGACCAAAGTTAGTTTTTATTGTGCTTCACATTGTGATTTTGCGAATTTTTTCTCACTTCAGGATGGTGTGGTGTTTTGTAATGATGTCTATTCTGTTATGGGGGAACTTAACTACAAATATAGCATGAATGAGAGGCATTTGTTTATTGAGTCCTCAAAAGTAAGCTTGAAAGCAGTTTTACTCCACAATGGAAATAAGTTTCCTTCTGTTCCTCTGGCTCATACAGCTAACATGAAGGAAACATAAGATTATGAAGCTTCTGTATGAGGGACATAATTAAGTACGAGGGACATAAATGGAATATTCATGGTGACCTAAAGGTCGTGGCACTTTTGGTTGGAATGCAGCTGGGTTACACCAAATTTTGTTGCTTTCTTTGTGAGTGGGACAGTCAGGATAAGAAAAATCATTATGAAAAGAATGTGAAGCTGAAACGATCTCTGACTCCTGGACAGAAGAATGTTATCAATTTGCCCCTTGTTGATTCTGAGAAAATTTATCTGCCTTCTTTGCACATTAAGCTAGGGTTGATGAAGAATTTCATCAAAGGTATGGATAGAACTGGCAAGGGATTCACGTAATCGTAAACTAAATTTCCGAGAGTAAGTGACACAAAAATCAAGGAAGGTATTTTTGTTGAGCCACAGATTAGAGAGCTGATGAAAAACCAAATGTTTGATGAAGAGCTCAATGATGTTGAAAAAGCTGCTTGGCTGTCATTTAAGAAAGTTTGCAGAGAGTTTTGGGGGAATCACAGAGTAGAGAACTATTCTGATATTGTGAAAGAGCTACTGACATCAGACAAGGCCTTGGGATGCACTATGAGCCTAAAAATCCACTTCTTGAACTCTCACTTGGACTGTTTTCCTGCAAATCTTGGGGCTGTCAGGGATGAGCACAGTGAGAGATTTCACCAAGACATTCTGAACATGGAAACCTGGTCCAAGGAAAGTGGAGTTCTTCTTTGTTGGCTGATTATTGTTGGTTACTAAAAAAGGACATTCCAGAAGCTAAATACAGTCGAAAATCGTACACTTCTACATTTTAAAGGTAAGTTTCCTTGTAATATCAGCCCGATTTTTAAAGTCATGAAACGCAATTGTTTAACAATTTACATATGCTATCACAGAAAAACTATGACTTATAGAAACAATCTGAAAGTACCCTTGAATTCTGCAGATAAAATGCTATTAAGTTCACCTACTTTCGCTTGTGAAACAGAATTTTTCATTAATTCTGTTGACCAATTATAATTGCCAGCCTTATTTCTACATTAATATAGTACATTTATTGTATAATTTAATTACTCTGTCACATAAAAACCATACCTGATAGAAAATTCTAAAAATAGATTCGAAACCTGCGTTAAAAGTACTATAAAGTTCACTTTATTTAGTTCATGGGACAGCAAAAAGTTTGAATCTTATTGACCAGTGTAATTGATAAGGAAAATGGAGAATAGATTTGGTATGAATCTTTATTCAACATGATGATCGTTTCAACCCATCCTGCAGCTGTCCCTTAGAGGTAGGATATTATGCATCTAGCAGTGTTGTATCAATCAGTGTAGTCTGCATCTCCGCAAGTGTTGGTATAAAAGATATCCTACTACTTATACTGAGTTTCTCCAAGCATGTTGTACTCTCTTGTTGTATGCCAGTACACTGACTGAGAGTAGAATAATTCTGGGGTTATAACCTGCAGATGGGTTGGGCTATGTATAACACAAATTTATTAAAATCATAAAGGATGGAAAATAAAACCTGTCAAATGGTAAGACTTGAAAGTTAAAATGAAGAAGGATGTGTAAATATCTGTTGACATGAACACATATAGATATACACACACTCACATACACACTTGCTCATGCCATCAATAAGAAGTCATTTAATGTGGTCATAAACAACCAAGATTGTCACGTTGAATAAAGATTTGTAACAAATCCGTTTATGGTTTCCCTCATCAATTATAAATATATTGCAATATATATATATGTATATTGTTGTATTTTGGCATGGTCATTTTCCTTTTTTTTTCTCGCCAAATAAACACATGCACTATATATTTGTTCTTCACTTGTTTATTACTGTTCTTATTCTAACTCATGTCCATTGTCCAGAAATCTTTCGTCACACATCTGTGACCTCTTCAGCAACACTTTCCATCCTCGTGTGTGCTCCTGCTCTGCTTAGTCCATTGGTTATGAGTTAGAATAAGAACAATAATAAATGAGTGAAGAATGAATATATATAAAAAATAAAAAAATGACCATCCCAAAATACAACAATATCTGTTTCAACACACGGCTTCACATCAGGAATCTTGTAGCACAAATTCATAAATGTATATATAGAGTACCATGCAAAAGTCTTTGGCCACTTTAAACTATTGTAAATTTCTAACAATTGCCAACTTATAAGTGGATGTTTTGCATTGTGTTTTTTACAGATGAAACATTGGCCCTGTTGGAGTCATTTCCATACCTAATCATTATATTTTGTAGTAGGGGCTTTGAATGAGAGGAGAAGATGCGAGACAACCACTAAAAATGGTCATGCAAAAGTTTTCAGCCACTTTACATAAACCAATCCAAGATACATTGTTTTAAAATAGAAAAATGTCTTTAATGAAAATGTATTGCATAATGTTCATTTCAAGAAGTCACTGGACATTGTTAATATTTCGTGTTACTTCCCTTAGCTTGAATAATTGCTTCAATGCACCTGGGAAGAAATGTGTACAAATCCTTCACCATCTTCACAAATATGAGATGCCATTCTCTGTGGCTGAGCTCCCACAACTCTTCGAGATTGCATGGATTCTTCTGACAAACTCTTCTCTTTAGTTGTGTCCATATTTGCTCAATGATATTTAAGTCAGGACTCTGAGCTAGGCAATCTTTAAATATGGTAACACCTTCATCAACCAGACTCTGTTGTGTTGCATGCAATCTTTTGCATGGAGCTCTGTCATGCTGAAAAATCTCACCTTCATTCAAGTCCAGTATCAAATTGTTCTTCAGCAACTGGATGTATTTGACACTATTCAAGTTACTGTGAATCTTAACAAACTTTTTTGAACCATCACTTTTTATGTATTCCCAAACATCAGACTCTTACCCTCAAACTTCACTGTTTTCATTGTGTAATGTTGGTCATTTCACTTACTAACAAGTGAGAATTTGTCAGAAGGCCTCCAAGAAAGGTATCCTTGTTTCTCTTCTACAGCAAGACTCCGATCTCTATCCCTCTATTATACTTTTAACCTTTTGTCAACTAGTACAAAGCCACCTCCCTCATTGCTACTCCCCCTACCAGTTAAGGGGTTTTTGTCTTGCAAGTTATTTGGCGACCCTGCTGGTGCTGGTGCTATGCAAAAAAATCACCCAGTACACTCTGTAAAATAATTGGTGTTAGGAAGGGCATCCAGTCATAGAAATTATGCCATAGCAGACAATAGAGTTTGGTGCAGTCCTCTGGTTTGCCAGCTCTTGTCAAACCATCCAGCCCATATCAGCATGGACAACAGACATTAAATGAAGATGATGATGGTGATGGTGGTGGTGGTGGTGGTGGTGGTGATGATTACGATGATGATGATGATCTACTCACAATGCCTTGGTCAACCCAAGGCTATAGTAGAAGACACTTGAGTGGGGAATGAAAGGCAACACACTATTCTATGGTTTCTGAATTGGAGATGGAAGCAATGAGAAGAGAACACTGAATGAATGTATTCTGCATTAATCAAAGGAGGAGGAGAGACATGGCTTATGTTCTTTATGGGCCTTCCTCGTCTGGTGGAGTTGGTGCAGCCTAAACATTTGTATTAGGTACAATCTAAACATTTGTATGAAGTGAAAATATTTGATTGGAGGGTCTGGCATGAATGAATACCTACAATAAAGTGAATTCTGCAATGACTAGGTAGTGGTGTTAGGCTTGCTTCTCAATGTAAATTGCGCAGTGTCTCTTGTAAATGTCACCTTATATCTAAATGACAGCTTATATTCTGGTGTAATAGAGTTTGTGACTTTGAATTCCTCTTCTCTGATGTAAACCACAACCAAGTCTCTTTTTTTTTTTTCTGGTCTCTTTTCATTTTTTAAAGTGTAATGAAACTTATCCTCAGTTCCCATGTAAAGATGAGATGCCATACAAAGATAAAAGGTTTCACTGGTGACACCTTTGGTTCAATGATTAAGTAGTGTAAAGGATCTACCAATAAATTTGAAGGTGTATACGTCCTGGGTACCTATAAATAGCTTTACCATTATACATATATACACACATATCGTTTATAGCTTATCTTTTATTTTTTTCAGTCATTAGACTGCGGCCATGCTGGAGCACTGCCTTGAAGAATTTTTACTTCAATGAATTGACCCTAGTACTTAATTTAGTTAAGCCTGGTACTTATTCTATTCATCTCTTTTGCCAAACTGCTAAGTTACAGTGACATAAACACACCAATACCAGTCAAGCAGTGGTGGGGGAACAGATTCAAGCACAAAGACACACATGATCACATACATACATATACGATAGGCTTCTTTTGGTTTCTGTCTACCAAATCCACTCACAAGGTTTTGGTCAGCCTGAGGCTATAGGAGAAGACACTTGCCCAAGGTACTGTGCAGTGGGACTGAACTTGGCACCATGTGGTTGTGAAGCAACTCATTAATTCATATGCTACAAATGATCACAATTTGTGGAACAATAAAAAATTGTGAGACCTTATGATTTAGAAGATGATGAATCAATCAAGATGCTTTCCTTCACAATCTACTAAAGAGGTAGCTGGTCAAAATTAACTCTAAATTAAAAACAGAAAAACAACATACATATCTATGTACCTACATACATACATACATATATACATACATACATGTATGCATGTATGCATACATACATACATGCATGCATACATACATGCATACATGCATACATGCATACATACATACATGATGATGGTTGTCCACTCGTGACCGAGGAAGACAATTGCCGACCTTCAGGAACATTGTGCGCTCTAGGACTAACTTATATTTTGCATTTGCGGCTCCGTTTGTGGCTAATGAGCCCTGCTCTTGACAAGAATACACGACTGCAAACATTGCAGATTAAGCTTTCCCCATTCACTATATGAGCCGTGCGCTTACGCACAGCTCGCTTAAGTTCTTCATACATACATACATACATGGTGGTTGTCTACTCCTTAAACAGAGTTTGACCACCTCCTGCACCTACACCTTAGCCCTTTCATGGCGTCTGATGTGGCTTTTTAAACCAGACAGTGTTTTGAAAAAACACCCACACAGATTGCACCTCTGATTTGCACTACCAATACCTGCAAGTAAGTTCTGCTCATTGTGGATCCTAACATGTCTTTTAAGACCCCCATTGGATTTGCAAACCCTCTGGCACACACCACATACATACATACATACATACATACATACATACATACATACATACATACATACATACATCGGCTCTGCTATATCAATGTGGGAAGTTATCTCCCACATCATCAGCAGCTGTCCCAAAATGTTTGAGATACTACCTGCCCCTGAAGCATGATGTAGGAGCAAAAACTATTTACAATGTTATCTGTAGGAAGGACTGTCCTAACATATATGTGAAAGGCATTTCAGAATCAGTAGATATTCACATCTTTAAAAACAAGGAATACTAGTGGAACACCCCAATAAAAAACATCAATTCAGTGCAAACATAGCAGACCTAGGAACAAAAGTCATGGGACGAGGAACAAATGTCATGCACTGCTATAGAAGTCAGCTACCCAGAAGATGTGAATGTACAATGAAAAGTGCAGGGGTAAGAGAACATTTGCGGTGAATTAATGCACAGCTTACAGCTGTTGTATCCCGATTATGAATTCTCATTTGTACCTATCGTCATAGGTGCATTAGGTTATGTACCAATAAATTTGCACAAAAACCTAGAAATACTTGGTTTCACAGAAAAAGAATAAAAAAAACTGACACCGATTCTCAACATTCAATCTATTAGTGGGCACAGTATAGATTTGTAAGACATTCCAGAAATTTTCCATATGAGATTATTATGTGAATAAATGCTCACACTTGAGTGAATTCATCAGCAGATCAACCAACACACCAACTCAACCACATATCTACAAACACAGGAATCTCTCTTAACTGAAAAAGTCTTGTTGCTTTGTTAGCGAAGGGCTTGAACCCTCTCAAGAAGAGCTTAAATTAAACTCAAAGAAACACACACACACATTCATGCATACATTCTCTTTTACTCTTTTACTTGTTTCAGTCATTTGACTGTGGCCATGCTGGAGCACCGCCTTTAGTCGAGCTAATCGACCCCCAGGACTTATTCTTTGTAATCCAAGTACTTATTCTATCGGTCTCTTTTGCCGAACCGCTAGATTATGGGAACATAAACACACCACCATCAGTTGTCAAGCGATGTTGGGGGGGACAAACACAGACACACAAACATATACACACACACACACACATACATATATATATATATATATATATATATATATATATATATATATATATATATATATATATGTACACACACATATATATGACAGGCTTCTTTCAGTTTCTGTCTATCAAATCCACTCACAAGGCTTTGGTCAGCCCGAGGCTATAGTAGAAGACACTTGCCCAAGGTGCCATGCAGTGGGACTGAACCCGAAACCATGTGGTTTGTAAGCAAACTACTTACCACACAGTCACTCCTACGCCTTAAAAAGTTTGTAAAACATCCTTCCAAGGATTCTCCATTTGAGAGTCGTGGACTAAACACAGATACACAATCACATGTACATATGGAACATACACACACAAAGCAATAAATTTTACACACTTGTATACTAAAATGAAATGCAAGTTTAGCATACATCAGCCAAATGAGATATCCATAGACCCTAAAACTTAAACAGACCCTGGCACTTTGTCAGTGACTGTCTTCAATTCTGCAAATGAAAGAAACCATCTATATTTTTTTTTTAAATGTAGAAACACATACATACATACATACATATGCATACACACACACCATACGTATCTACATACACATAGACATATATATGCACGCACATATGTATAGTCACCATTTTTGGACTCTCTTGTATATAAACTCTTTTATACAAAACACACACATACGCACACACACACACACATTCGCACAAAAATATATAGCATATACATACAAATGAAAATGAAATTTTGAAATCTTTTTCTTGAAATAACAGATGTGACACAGAATTATTTTTACAAACCTTAAGTTTTGTGCTAATTGCTATTAAACTGGATAGAGCTCTTTGGGCTGAAACTTATCTAGTTCTAGTGAAGATTGATTAATTTATTAATTTCAGAGGTGTGAGTAAAACGGAAGGGGCATATATTTATATAGCCATTATGATTTATTATACTGTTAACTAATATCTAATGTACAGTTGCGATGCCTTTTCAGGGTTAGTTAGGCCAGGCCACACCTGAACTGACCATGTTTACAGTTATGATTTGAATATACACCAACATATGGAAACAGATAAACACACAGAGATACATGTATTGAAGTATACTCAAAAGGACAGAGAGTAAAGAAAAAAACCTTACCTTGTTTTGTAGAGCTAGTTTCAACATGCTGCGTCTTCATTAGAATCATTAACAAAGCTAGATGCATACATACAGTTACCAATTTCCCAGAAGTAATGAACTCCATTTGTTTTTGATATCCTTTTTCAAAAAATTAAATTGAATTAAATTTTACAGTTTATATTTGTCTAATTAATTATGTTCAATTAAGTTTGACCTTGGTTATTTTTTCATTTATCCTTCAGAATAATATATGATGTATATGAGTATGTGTGTTTGTGTATGCACATATGTGTGTGATAAGGGTATATATATATAAGTATATGTATATATTATATTTGTGCGTATATATATATATATATATATTGAGACAGCTACTACTATTTTGGAACTTTATACTTCAATCATATTCATTTATATTTTGTAAGGCACCAGTGTATAATATTATATATGCAAAGACCAACAATCACAGGAAATGTCAGTGGAGAAAACAACAGCAACAACTGATCAAAGAAAAGCCAAAAATATGACCCAGTTTCAAAAGCTTTTTCTTTTCTTTTGTTTTTTCACTTGACAGAGAAATCTCAGCCAAATTGGTCACAGTGGTGGTGTGGCTGTTGTGATATTTGACGGTGAGGGACAAGAGCCGATTTGACACGATAGTGAATAAACAGCAGCTGATTTGATATTGCTTGTTTAAATAAATAACATCACCTGCAGGCGACAGTTTTCGACAGGAGATACTGTGCCCTTTGTTTCAAAGGAAAACAAGAATTTTTTTTTGTCTCTTCCTACTGTCTCCTAGCTATCTTGTTGTCAATCAACTTAGGATCTTTAAATCTTTCATCATAATCATCATCATTGACCACATCATTGCTATCAATCTCTTCATTGTCGTCACCATCATTATTATGCATGTGCGTGCATAGTTATAGGTGTGCAAATACACTTAAATGTGCCCATACAGGCAAGGACAAGTGCATGCATATGTATATGTATGTATGCAGTATATTGGCCAGTCTTTTTCCTTCGTGGCACATCAACTTTAGAGAATTCTTAATTCTTCTGATGATCTCTCCTCATATGCAGCTGTGTCAATTGTCATTTGGTAACTGTGATACATCCTCAAGAGGTGAAGATCAATTAAATAAACCAACAAACATTGTATGGTATTTGATACACTTGTATTTGTCTATGTTGTTCATATACATGCTACGAGATATATAAGGTTCATATACATGCTACTGGATATATAAGGTTCCTTTATTGACCTCTAAAAAGGTGTGATCCCACTGGGACATTTCATCTCTTCTGTGTATACTTGTTTATCAGGGCTATTTTTTTATTCTCATAAAAGTTCTGAATAACCATCCACTGCCTTCGTAATTTGTCCTTGTGATATCTCCTCACATGTTGTCTTTGAAAAAAAAATGAAGAAATAATAATAATAATAATAATAATAATAATAATAATAATAATAATCCTTTCTACTATAGGCACAAGGCCTGAAATTTGGAGGCAGGGATAGTCGATTACATCAGCCTCAGTGTTTCACTGGTATTTAATTTATCAACCCTGAAAGGATGAAAGGCAAAGTTGACTTTGGTGGAATTTAAACTCAGAACGTAAAGAAGGGCAAAATACTTAGCAGTATTTCGCCCGATGTGCTAACGATTCTACCAGCACACCGCCTTAATGATAATAATAATAATAATGATAATAATAATAATAATGATAATAATAATAATAATCCTTTCTGCTAAAGGCACAAGACCTGAAATTTTGGAGGAGACCAGTCAATTATATTGACCCCAGTGTTTCACTGGCACTTAATTTATCGACCTTGAAAGGATGAAAGGCAAAGTTGACCTCGGCAGAATTTGAACTCAGAATGAAGCAACAGGTGAAATACTGCTAAGCATTTCGTCCACTGTGCTGATGATTCTGCCAGCTCATAATATTCCTTTTTACTATAGGCACAAATCTTTCTTAGGATTCTTGCAGAATACAGGGCACCACTTTCCTGAAGGTCAACAATGCATGTCTCAGTTATACTATCCTTCAGTCTCTTAGGTTGCAGTTTTCATTTTGCACCAAGTGCACCTATTACCAAAGATTCATCATCATCATCATCATCATCGTCTAACGTCTACTTTCCATGCTAGCATGGGTTGGACGATTTGACTGAGGACTGGTGAACCAGATGGCTACACCAGGACAAAACATGTACATGATTACACTTCTAATCAGTTAAGATCAGAAGCCATGAGAGCCAGTACCTTGTACTGGATCAGGGCATTTATTATTATTATTATTGTTCAGTAGTTTTATTTTTATAACGTGCTTTCACTTCACTACCGAGCACAGCTCTGTGTGCCTTGGGTATATGCTGTGGTTTGCTGTGATGCTCTTATGGTTACTGCATTAAAAGTGTTTTGCGTAGGATGTGTGCAGTGCCCAGTAGTGCAATTTTCTGTATGTTATATATATTTGTAAGTCCTGGTGTTTTTGTTATGTATTTGTCTGAATATTTTTTTATTATACCTAAGGCACCTACTATGATAGGAATTGTTTCTGTTTTTAGATTCCACATTCGAGTTACCTCTATTTCCAGGTCTTTGTATTTTGAAAGTTTTTCCATTTCTTTTAGGGAAACATTATCATCTGCTGGTATTGATACATCAATTAGAAAGCATTTTTTTTTCTTCATGATCTTTGACAACTATATCTGGTCTATTTGCCTTAATTTCTCTATCTGTGTGTATTGGCATATCCCAGAGTATGGTTGCTTTCTCGTTTTCTGTGACCTTTTCTGGCGTGTGTTTATACCATCTTTTTCTGTTGTTATTCCATAGTGTTGGCATAGCTTCCAGTGTATATAGGTCCCAGCTCTGTCGTGTCTGTGAATATATTCCTTCTTAGCCAGGACTGGGCAGCCAGAGATAATATGATTTATTGTTTCTTAGGGGGCTAAACATAGAGGGGACAAACAAAGCTAGACAAAGGGATTAAGTCGATTACATCGACCCCAGGGCATAACTGGTACTTATTTATGCACATATCGTCAACCACTAAGGGACATGCTCAACTGGTTAAAGTCAAGCAACTGACAAGCAAATCTGAGGTATTGAGCAGAATATTTGCCGTAGCCCATCTTTTATACCAAGACAAAACAATGTACATGATAACACTTCTAATCGGTTAAGATCAGAAGCTATGAGAGTCACTGCCTGGTACTGCATGAGGGTATTTATTATTATTATTATTATCATTACCTTTGCACAGCTTCTAACGTTGGAAATGTTCCATGTACTTCTCGAAATTTTTACTCACTGTTCCCAGGGCTCCGACAATTATTGGTACCACTACCACCTTCTTCATCGACCACAACTGCTTTACTTCCCAAGCTAAACTGTCATACCTATCACCATTTCTTTCTTCCTTATCACATACCTTATTGTCAGCTGGGGATGCTATATCTATGATCCAGCATAGTTTACTTTCTTTTTCAATTAAGACTATGTCTGGCTTCCTATTTTCTATCTCATTGTCGCACTGAATAATAAAATCCCACAAGATCTTTGCATTATCATTTTCGGTGATGCCTTCGGGTTTGTGGTCATACCGATTTTTTTCTCTGTCAAGACCATACTTGTTGCAAAGTGTCCAATGGACAAGCCTTACTATATTGTTGTGGCGTCTCTTATATTCCTTCTGGGCTAGTGGCGTACATTGGGTGGTAATATTATTATTATTATTATTATTATTATTATTATTATTATTATTAGTATTATTATTATTATGTTATGTTTGACTTTTACTTTGCATTTGTACAAGTTGGCTCCAAGTCTCAATCAGAAACCTCAAGAGACAACAAGTTAGAAGTTCATGTTGGTGTTATACCTAGGGTGCCATATATTTGGTTTCGTACATAGTATTGTTCTAGAGAATGTTTAAGAAACCATAAGAAAATTATGAGTTTGGTTTAAAATTTGAGATTACATAGTCAGTATTTTACGTAGGATATGGGCAGTTCCCATGAGCACTATCTTTTGAATTTCTGCCATTTTGGGGTTTCCTGGTATCTGAGCTAGGTAGCAATTAGCCCCTGTTGCTATCATTCCTAGGGCACCTATGACAACAGGTATTGTTTTAGTCTTCAGGTTCCACATTTTGCTAATTTCTATTTCAAGATCTTTATATTTGCTCAATTTTTGGTAGGTCTTGACAAATACGTTTATATTTGGACAGTCATATCAATGAGGAGGCATGATTTTTGTCTGAAGTCTTTCAATATAATGTCTTTATTATTATTATCATTATTATTATCATTATTATTATTATTATTATTATTATTATTATTATTATTGCTATTATTATCATCATTATTATTATTAATATCATTATTATCACTGTTATTATTATTATTGATAAAGATGTAAGTGCTCTCTTCCGATGAATTTGCCAAAAAGTCGGGGGAGAATGTGGTAAAAAGTGTTAGAGTGAATTGAACTATTCTAAGCATGTGCCTGTATATTGAAGAACAACATTTGGGTGAGGGCTTGTGCCCTCGGGAGTCAGGTTGACTCTAGATTTTTGGGATTCCTTGATTGGCCCTGTTTAGAGGCTTTCCCATTTCAGGAAGGCTGCATATCCACTTATTTTATATATAATGAAAACCATTTTGTTCTCATTTTTAACCCCCACTCCATGCAACTTATAACCTGCCCTTCTAATAATGCCCCCTCATCTGATGTCCCTGTGGTAAGAAGAATCATCTTTATCCTCCTCCTCCTCCTCCTCCTCCTCCTCCTCCTCCTCATCATCATCATCATCATCATCATCATCATCATCATCCTCATCATCATCATCATCAGTATTATCATTGTCATGATAATAATTGTTACAGTTGTAATAATAAAGTAGACTTGTGCACATGTGCACACACATAATATTGAACCAAATCTCTTAGAGATTCTCGAGGTAATTTTCAACATTATTTTGACCCCCCATTTCACCCATGAAACAAATAAAACAAACCACCACTCCACAAACACACTCACACACACACTAAAGCAAATAAACAAATAAAAGTCAAGCAAAATAATGCGAGCAAAAGTTAAACAAACATCTCTCTCTTCCTTTACTCAACCATCCCATTTACCATATTTTAACATGTATAAGGAACCTTTTTTTTTTTTGTCAAAAATTAGGTTAAAAAAATATTGGAGTTTCTTATACATGGATAGTATTATAATTCCTTACAAAACCTTTTTTCCAAATTTTAAGCTCCCAAAATTAGGGTTTCCTTATACATGTTATGGTATATTCTGACCCCCAGCCCTT
>NC_142934.1:28677778-28790278 GCF_046866305.1 Octopus bimaculoides
GCAGTACTTCCATTTGACTAAGATCATTCTCTACATTAGCTGTTTTATTTTAGTTAAACACTTCATGATAGATGACACTATTCATATCCCACCAAACACTGAACATAAGTTTTTCAGAGCAGTACTGGTTCAAAGATGGATTCTCTTTTTCATTGGATGCTACCCATTGTTGTTTTCATTAGATATGGTTATAGAGGACCCACTTTTCATCACTTGTAATGATTCTATTCAGGAAAAGTTCAAGAGTAAGTCTGCTCTTGAATGACAAACAGAAGGCAACACTTTGATTAAACTGTCAACCAGTAAGATGATGAGGGATCCACAGACCAGGTTTAGATGTCCTTCTTAGTTCACAAAAACATGTTTTTTGATTGAAGTGTGACTTTAATTGAACTGTTTTGCTAATTCTCATGCAATATGCTTGGGCTTTTCCTCAACTACAATTTTCAGAAGTTCGATATGGGTAGAATTTGGGTAACCAGATTGAGGGAAATTTACAAGAGAAAAAAAAATATATATATGGTCTTTTAGGGATTAGTTTGAAGCAAGTTAACATTCAACAACTCACATTTTTAAAATTTGCAATACTCAACTTATTCTAAATTTTAGTAATTATTTGTTTACTCTCTAACTGAGATTTCTATTAGCAGAAAGTTTGTATCATATAAACTAAGGATGCTCTCAACTGGCTTTAGTATCAAAAGGGTTAAAGTGAAGCTTGAAAGATTAGAAGAATTTTTTTTTTCCTGAGACCAAACCCAATAATTGATTATCTCACTCCACATCATCCTACATTAGATTTTCAAATAAAGTTGTTTCATTCATTCTTATCCAGTTGAAATTGAGATATCATATTTGCTCTTTTCATAAATTTTCTTCTTTACTGTTTGTTTATGTACATAAATTTTTTAAAAAAGTCGGGGGCATTGAAATAAAGTAAAAAATGACAGACACAGGCATGACTATGTGATTATGAAACTTGTCTTGCAGCCATTAATAATAATAACAACAACAATAATAATAACAACATCGAAAAATACCTTAGGAATGAGAACCCAGGTTCGAAATTTTCCCAAGACACCTGATGAAGGCTGGAGAGTATATCAGCCAAAACGTTGAGTTAACAAGAAACAAGATGAGGACAAATATCCGTCAATTGTAAATAATGTAAATAATGTGTATGGAAGCCTGTTATATACATGTGTGTGTGTGTCTCTGTGTGTTTGTAGCTCCTACAGTTATACAACTGCTTTTGGTTTGTTTACGTCCCGATGACATTGCAGTTTAACAAGGAAGATCAATAGAATATGGAACAGATTTTATAAAACCTAAAATGGTATTGGAGGTTGATTTGTTTGACTAAAACCTTCAAGCTGGTATTCCATCACCAATGATTGAGAAATTGAGAAATCGCCAATGATTGAGAAAAGTAAAAAAAATAAAAGATATATATACCTACGCACATAGACATATGCATGTGTGTGTGTGTATTTGTATGTGTGTGTATTTGTATGTGAATATGTGAATGTGTGTGTGCACACACACACACACAGAGGTTAAAATAGTGAGGTAAAGCAAACAATTAGTCAAGGCAGGACTAGGACATTTGATTTCATTTAATTTAATCTAAAAGTTTAGCTACATAACAAATGGTGAAAATAGTACAAAAATATTACAAACCAGTTTGTACTATTTTTACCATTTGTTATGAAGCTAACTTTTTAGATTTAATTAAATGAAATCAAATATCCTTGTCCTGCCTTAACTAGTTGTTTACTTTTCAGCACTACTTTAACCTAGATCTACTGACTCAAAGGGAAGCCACCATTAGCTGTTTTTGAACAAGACACACCCATTTGATCACTCAGAACACATAGCTATGAGTTCGATCCATCTTAATCTAAACTCCTCTCTCTTTCTTCCATTCCTTCTATGCAGCTTTCTGTCACATTCTTTTGCCTTCCCTCTCTGCTTCCTATGTTTCTCTCTGCCCTCTACCACCTTTACTCCTCCTAATACTGACATATGACTTGTGGTCATCGTCTTGTCTTCATTTTCATGCTAGCTGCCTGAGCAAGCAGTTACATTTTCTCTTATTTTACGTTCTATTCACCTTTCACTGTCTCTCTGCTAATCCTTTAGGATATTCTCCTCGCATTGACTATTTTCCTCTCCTGTTCAGCCCTAAGGCCTTATTTTATTTGTTTATTTATTTCAGTTCCTTTGTATGCCCACAGTTGTCCTGTTTGTTTTCACATACCCACAGTCATCCTGCTTGTTTTCATCTTTATCCCTCAACTGTCCACCAATTGTCTCATCTTAAATTATATTTGAGTTATCATTCGTTAGATTGGTGTGTATATATATATATATATATATATATATATATATATATATATATATATATGTATGTATGTATATGGATATAGATATATATTATTGTATTTTGGGATGGTCAATTTTTTTTTTGCCAAATAACTACACGCACTATATATTTGTTCTTCACTCCTTTATTACTACTCTTTTTATTTTATTTTAACTCATGTCTATTGTCCGGAAATCTTTCTTCACACATCTGTGACCTCTTCAGCAACACTTTTCGTTTTCGTGTGTGCTCTTGCTCCACTTACTCCATTCTGTTCTTCTAAGATGTGTATCCTTATGTGCGCATGCGTTTGTGTCCATGTTTGTGTGTGTGTGTGTGTGTGTGTGTGTGTATGCTTGTGTTTGTGTCATTGTTCTTAGAAACAGTATGGCCTTCCCCTCAGCCCCATCCTCTCACCCATTGTGCTGCTGCTAACCATAGACCCGAAAATTTGGTACAGTTCCTGTATCTCTCTGTGTTTGTGTGTTTGCCCATGGTGTTGCCATCATGGTAGTTGATGTTGTTATTGCCATCGTTGTCACTGCTGCTGCTGCTGTCATTGCTATTCGTGTTGTTGATATTGTTGTGGCCATCCGTGAAATTTCTTGTGTGTATACGTTCACTTTCTATGTTGTTTGTATCTATGCCCTTTACATGGATTTATTTATTTTTTCTATCTCTATTTCTAATATTTATGACAGGTATGTGACAAATATATTTATTTATCTATCAATGAAGAGAGAAGGTGGGTAGGAGTGAAGAGAGGAAGTAGGTGTCAAATGAAGAGGGGAGAGGAGGGAGTTAGATGAAGAGAGGAGGGGAGTTGAGCTCATGTGGTGCAAAGGAGCAAAGAGAGGACAAAGGCAGGAGTCCGGATGGCCTTTGTGCAAAGACAATCTGAACACAGACAGGTGTTGTAGTGAATGATTGGTAGAGCAGAAATGGTGCGAGACCAGGGTGTCATTGCCGAGTCTGATGTCTTCGAGGTGCTCCATGAACTGGTCAGCCAAACAGTGTTCTATCTGATTGATGTACAGAGAAGGGGAGAGAGAGCAGGAGATGCAGTAAATGATGTTGCTAGAAGTGCTGGCAAAGGAGTCAGTGATATGATAGGGATGCTGATGGGTGCCTGTGAGGATGGTGGTGTTAGAGAGGTAGAGGTAAGTGTGGCAGCGTGGGTGGGAGCAGGGGAACGAGCCAAGTTGGGAGGTAGGATTAGGGAATAAACTGTGGGCCAGGAGATCACACAGATTGTGGGCTCGTTTGAAGGAGGGAAGGGGTAGGTTGAGGAAGAAGTGCAAGATGGAGGGGTTGGACTGGATTCGCCAGAAGTCACGGAGAATGGTGCATTGCAGGGGCAGGGTAGATGGTGGTAGGTGAGGGGAATGGGAGACAGGCAATGGCAGAGTGGGTGGGAGGAGAGAGAGCAGAGGCACGGTTCACAGAATGTGCTCTGGCAAGGGCTGTGTGGATAGTGATGAGGAGATATCCATGAAAGATGAAGTGGCGAGCCATAAGTTGAGACTGAATCTATATTGTATATATATATATATATATATATATATATATATATATATAAAAGATAATAAGAGTGAAAAAACTACAGAAGGCTTGTGTTACATGGTTAAAGTATATATTTAAATTATGTCAGAAAAATGTTATCAAATCTTTTTGGTATATAAACATTGTATTTTGAGAAATAACTGGTTTCGTGTTGTCTTTTCAAATTTCTCTACTTCATTGTAACGTGTTTGTTCCAGTCTGAGAAAGAAGAGTTCTAGATAGGGGGAGGTAATTAGGGATTTCTTCCGGTATAGGGGAGATAATCGAAATCTAGGAGGTGGTAGAATTTGATTAATTTACCATGGTTTTGTTCTATATTTTTTTCCTTTTTTTCTCAGTGGGGTGATGAATTTCCTTATTTAAATGTGTTAGCAATGGTTAAGTTTGGGTTTGTATTTTTGAATGAAAAAGGTTTCCTTATTTAATCTAATCTGTGTTGGTGTTTTAATGGCACATTGATAAAAAGGAAAGATTATAAATTGTGGTAGCATTTGTTTTGCGCATTTCTCAATATGATCACTAAAAGGTATCATTCGGTATTCTGGGCATGCAATCTGCTGGCGGTGCAGAGTGCATCTACGTCTGAGCGATAATCCTGTGGACCCTATGTAGTTCTCGTGGCAGCCCGAGCATCTTATTACATAAATAAGATTTTCTGAGGCACAAGTAAAGTTAGATTTAACTTTGAATTTGTGTCCCTCTTTGAAGAGGAATTCTGAACCTTCTAGAATGTTTGGGCATGTTGCACAATTTGGTCGACCACATTTGTTTACTTTCGCATCTGTTGTTTCGGAAAATAATTTTGCATTTGTGAGGATCTTTTTCAGTGATTTTGGTTGTTTGTGGCTTTTGATGATTTTGTGTGTGTGTAAAATTTCCTTTAATTTGGGGTCCTTATGTAGCATTGGTATGTTTTGGGTGATGATGGTGAAGGCTTCTTTGTTTCTGGGGTTGTATGTGGATATGTACGGCAGTATTTTCGGGGAATGTGTGTTGCTGTGTTTAACTTTTCTTAAGTTTTCTATGTTAATTTGTGATGCACGTCTGATTCCATCCTCTATGGGTTGAACTGGGTAGTGTCTATATATATATATATATATTTAAAATGCAGAGATGTCTATAATAGGACATCTACTCGCTAGAAATAGCAGCAAAAGACTACATACCACAAAAGTTAGGGATAATTTCGAAAGGAAATGAAAAATAAAAACTTTTACCAATCTATATTCTGTACCATGGTTTCAAGTCAATTTTAGTAAGATAAAGATTATATCTTACAAGGTCGGACTATCGTCAGCAGAAATGACCAGACAACATATGGTTCTAGGTTCAGTGCCACTGTATGGCACCTTAGCCAAGTGTCTTCTACTATAGCTTTAAGCCAACCAAAGCCTTGTGAGTGGATTTGGTAGATGGAAACTGAAAGAAGCCCATCGTATATATATATATATGTGTGTGTGTGTGTGTGTGTGTGCGCGCGTGTGTGTGTGTATTTGTGTGTCTGTTTCTCCCCCACTATCGCTTGACAACCAATGTTGGTGTGTTTACGTTCCTATAACTTAGTGGTTTGGTAAAAGAGACTGGTAGAATAAGTTCTAGGTTTACAAAGAATAAGTCCTGGGGTTGATTTGTTTGACTAAAGGCAGTGCTCCAGCAAGGCCACAATCAAATGACTGAAACAAAATGCACTCTTGTTTACATCACTAGTCGGGTGGGAGAGATAAATCCCTGCTACCTCCAGCACCGAGACCACCAGACCCTGCTAGCAAAATAAACACGAGTACATTTTGTCTCAAAAAACCAATAAGAGAATTTGTATCAATAAGAGAATTTGTATAGTTGGTTCCATCAGAACACTTACGTTTAAGTGGGGATAAATATATATTCTTTTACTTGTTTCAGTCAATTGAATGTCGCCATGCTGGAGCACCGTCTTAAAGGGTGTTAGCTAACCTCAGGACTTATTCTTTGTAAGCCTATTACTTATTCTATCGGTCTCTCTGCTGAACCACTGAGTTACGGGAACATAAACACACCAGCATCGGTTGTCAAGCGATGGCAGGGGGAACAAACACAGACACACACACACAAATATATACATATATATAATATATATGACGGGCTTTTTCCGATTTCCATCTACTGAATCGACTCACAAGGCTTTGGTTCGCCTGTGGTTATAGTTGAAGATACTTGCCCAAGGTGCCATGCAATGAGACTGAACCCGGAACCATGTGGTTGGGAAGCAAGCTTCTCACTCACTACACAGCCACGCTGCGCCTATATATTAGATTTTTTTTTTATCTTGGCCAGTATGAATGTGTACGTGCGCGCGCGCTAGTGTGTGTATGTGTGTGCGAGATATGTACTTTTTTAAGCCTTATATACAAATTGAAATTGAAAGTAAACGCCCAGCACGCAGTTAACTTATATTCAGCTTCGTTATGCAATAGAAATATTCTTCTGAAAGATTCGAGGTAAGTGACTATTAAGTATTTATGTTATATTTTAACAATGAATCCAAATACATGTCGGACATACAAGAGGAGCTTGTAGCTGGTACCTTGAACTACAGTCCATGGATCCATGCTTGTGAATATCTGACAGGCCCATGTAAAACAAAAACAAAAACGGGTACTACTAAAGCAGCACGGTCCCGAACGCGCAGTCGCGCGTCTGCGCTAGCTAGTCGTGAGTGGTCGATCCTAACCCTAACCCTAACCCTAAACACGTATTCATTTGCACACGCGGGTTAGGGATAGGGTTAGGGTTAGGGTTAGGGACAGGGTTAGGGTTAGAGTTAGGGATAGGGTTAGGGTTAGGATCGACCACTCAAGACTAGCTAGCGCGGACGCGCGACTGCTCGTTCGGGACCGTGCTGCTTTAGTAGTACCGAAAAACGAATAAGCTTGAGAGCCTCCTTCGATTTTGAGACTGGAGTTAGTGGTTGAGGCAAAAATAGTCTTGTTCCAACTTGCAACTTTTTTCCCTGAGTCATTGAATATACATTTGTTAAATTTTTGAAATTTATATAATCATACTGTGCTGGCTCTTCTACCGTATTTTTTGGCATACAAGTCGGTTTTTTTTGCAGACCAAAATTTACAGCCAATAACAGGTCGGTCAACTGATACACTGAGATGACTTTGGAGGACCAAAAATTCCATTTGAAATGCAGTAGGATTTGGGAAGAGAGTGCCCATGTTTGAATGTTCATATTACATGTTTACACTAAATATCATAGGTCTATCTACAGTTGTATACCCCACCGACTTTGTTGCCTCATAACTTCCAGGAAAATGGATATTTTTTAATGAAACTTTCAACAAATAATCGCTTAGATCCTATAGATTTAATGTATGTAAAGATTTGTTGCAAAAAATTCTTCTGGGGGGTTGGGGAGACGAGTTTTGAAAATTTACACGACCCGACATTTCCCCCCTCATAACTTTCAGGAAAATAGGTATCTTTTAATGAAATTTTATACAAACACCTTTCAAATGGTGTAGATTGTTTTCGGTTAAAAAAGAAAATAAAATGTGTGATTTAAGGGAGACCTGGCTGTTGTTTCTAGCACAGCCCGAGGAAGTCTTTCCAAAATCACTCTGGATAAATCCCAGCAATAATCTTCCAATATTTTAGAATTATATAGATAGAAACAATCGGGAGCAGAGAGTGGGGCTAAAAACATCATGAATTTTCAAATTTTTCTTCTTTTTTATAGCATAATTGTATTTATGGGGAAAAATATCGAAAAACATCAATACATATTTGAGTGAGAAAAAAGGGTGGTCTTGCGCTGTGCTAGAAACAACAGCCAAATCTCCCTTAAACCACACACATTTGCCTCTGAAAAGATTAAATTTTTTTATAAACCGAAAAGATTTCTTTCATGTTTCTTAAATGCGCAGGGCAAAGTGGTCAAAATCGGTCCGGAAATGGTTGGTGAGGAGGTGGCGGGACTGAAAAAAAATCATAAATTTTCAAAATTCTTTTCCTTATTTCCTGAAAAGATGTCTCCCATCATTTTGAAAACTGTGCTGAAAAAGGAAATAGGAAAAACTCCCCGTCAAAAAAAACTAAGAAATTCCAATTTAAGTGGGCCGTCTCATCCAAAACTCCATTTTCGAGAAACTCCTCCCCAAAAGATTTTGCCTACAAATTTTTTTGTAATCGTGTAACTACGCCGTTTGAAAAGTCAAACTAAAGCGTTTGACCCGGTGGGGGGAAAAAATTATAATAGGTGTAAAACAACTTGCTGCGAACGAATATAAAGAAAAAAATGCGCGCTCGCGAACGGTGGAGGAGGACTCGGAACATTCACATCCAAAAAGTTCCGAGACGCCTCACCGGAGCCAAGAAACAAAGGAAAAATAGTGTAATAGATGTAAAACTTCTTGCTCTGAACGAATATGAAAAAAAAAAAAAATGCGCGGTTGCGAACGGTGGGGTGGGGAGAGGACGCAGAATGTAATATACTGCATAACCTGCCCCACATGCAAGGAGAATTATATAGGTGAAACTGGAAATTCCTTATGTCAACGAGCCAGAATTCACCGACAACATGTCCGACAGGAGGAACTACGGAAAATTCTACTGAGTGAACACCTAGGAACATGTGGGGAAGGAAAATTTAAGATCTTTCCCTTCTATAAATGCTCAAGGAATGATACCTCCTTCAGGAAAAATATGGAGAAATACTTCATAGCAAAATTCTCACCAAAACTGAATGGCTGAAACATGCAGATCACAACCCATCTAGGATCTTCAACTTTGGAACAACAGCCCCTAAAAAAACGGCAAGAAACCCAGATAGTGGGACATTTTTGTACCAACAAGAATTGAACCCAGTTACCTAGGTTCTCATATTTCTCTCCTAACTTAATTTGAACTAACCAGCTGTATAGATATCATCACAATTCCTTCCTTCCGTTTTACACCCCTTTCAGACACACACGCACGCACGCACACACACACACACACACACACACACACACACACACACACACACACACGCACTCTCTCTACCACTGGACAATGATACCAAAGAATACCAAGGATTTGTCACAGCAGGAACTGGCCAACTGTAAACTGTAAACAGAATCTTCTTCTTCCCTCCCCTTCCCACTGACACACCTTTCAAATACACAGTCACACACACACGCTCACAGACACATACATACACACACACACACACTCTCTCTCTCTCTCTCTCTCACTTTTCCTCACCCTCTCTTACTATCCTATATATCTCTCTCTCCACCCTTACGCACTCAATAAAACTATATAAAGAGACCCGCCATAAAGTTTTCTCAAAACAATTTGAAAAACCTACACGACTAGGTGAAAAGCGCTTCATTTAATGTGACATTAATAAAAATCTGTAAATGTACAAACATCCAGGTTTCTGAGTACCTTAATTTATATATATATATATATATATATATATATATATATATATATATATATATATATATATATATATATATATATATATACATATATATATATATATATATATATATACTAGCAGAGATACCCGGCGTTACCCGTGTTACATGCAATTGAAAAATGAGACTTTTCTGTTATATTTTCTGTAAGGAACTGGAATACGTATGATTCGAATTTCATCAAAATTGCACATGAAGGTTCTTTCCCTCTTTACACGCCCTAAAAAATTCTAATCATGAGACATGTATCCCATACTATTGATCTTTATGCGCATATTCCAAAATTTCAGCCTTCTGGAACCTGTAAAAAAGATTTTGCTCCTGCAAAATGGAACTCATGGAGCTCTAAAATGTGGGAATGAAGGCCCCTATTGGGGGTGAGGGTGTTAATGTCAACCAGAGAAGTTGAATTGCTGGGAATGTTTTTAACTTGGGTCTTATAGTATGCCTGTATATATGTGAGAGTATAGTCTCACTTTAATAGTTTCAGTATGAAATTGAAAATATTAAAGTGAAAATATTTGAAATTACAGTAGCGACATGTTATTGTTTCACTTTTGACAGGTAATACTGAAATAGTGGAATAGTTTCAGTATTAGAGTGAAAGTATCTGATATTACAGTAGAGTGATGTTATTGTTTCACTTTTGACACGTAATACTGAAATAGTGGAGGAGATATGATATTGCTGTGGGCTCGAACTATGCAAGAAGTTAAAAAATTTTTTGGCCTAAGACACTACATGGACCCTAAAAGAATTTTGCTCCTGAAAAATGGAGCTCATGGAGCTGAAAAATGTGGGAGTTAAGGCCCCTATTGGTGATGGGTGTATTAATGTCAACCAGAGAAGTTTAATTGTTGGGAATCTTTTTAACTTGTGTGTAATATGTATTGCTTGAATTTCTTTGAAATAGGAAATATATGTATGTTCACTGGGTTTGTAAAAGAGAGCAAAGCTACAGGAAAGCAAAAGACGAATGATCACGATAATCAGTCAGCTACCGTAGCCTAGTCGTTACTACTCCCCAATGTAGGATTCCTCACCATACAGGCACAGCTTTAAGATGCATTATGGATCTATAGCAATTGGAATGGCATGACCCAATTGAAACAACAATGTGTGACGTTTGGAATAAAGGGAAATGAAAGTGTCGCCTCTGGAGTTTGCAAATGACCATTATACCGATAGGTAACTGGGCAGAAAATATTTACAATCAATAAATGTCTTAGAACAACTAGTCACTCATCTGGGAAGGCCTTGAAATCAATGTTACCAACTGGGGACTATATGTGTCGCAGTGATAATAAAAAGACTCAAAGGAGGTCTGCAACGAAATAATTTTACTCAACATTTTGCAAGTGAATCAGTGGAGGCAAAGATGAGTCTCACTTACTTGACAATTTATGTACCACATTGCAGAAATCGCAATGTAAGTATATCTGAAAGGATAGTCTTACACTGTTGTACCGTTGAATAATGACTAAATTGTGGGTGTGAAGTCCCCATGAAGGGATCTTTGTAACATCTAAGACGAAAATGTTTTAGAAATATTACTTTATTTGTTTGTAATATGTATGGTTAAAATTTCATCAACATCAAAAATATATGAATTTTCATGGGGGTTATGGCCATTATGCATAGAATATAATTTGCAAATTTCTTAAAGATCCATTCAATACTTTTCACGTAGTTTTGGATAAGAAAACAAATGACTAATGTGTGTGTTTGTGTGCATATATATGTGTGTGTGTATGGGTGTATATATATGTATAGATATCTGTATGCATTTATATGTGTACATATTAGATGTACACCTATATATATATATATATATATATATATATATATATATATATATATATACATCTACACATATGTATACATATACATGTATGCATATAGATCTATATCTATATATATATATCTATACATATACGTGTACATATACATGTATATGTATACATATACATCTCTCCCTCTCTCTCTCTCTCTCTCTCTCTCTCTCTCTCTCTCTCTCTCTCTCTCTCTCTCTCTCTCTCTCCACACACACACCATTAAAGTGTAAGTATTTGACATGAGTGTTTTTGTTTCACTTTTGACACGTAATCTATATATAGTGGAGGAGATATGATGTTGCTATGGGCTCGAACTATGCAAGAAGTTAAACATTTTTTTCTGACTAAAACACAAATTGGTTGTGTAGTTCTCGAGTTTTAGGGAAACACACAGACAGACAGATAGACAGACAGACACACATTCTCATTTATATATATATATATATATATATATATATATATATATATATATATATATATATATATATATATATATATGTTACATATGTGTGTGTGTGTATTCTTGATATTCTTTCAGAGCAAGTTGTTTTACGTCTATTACACTATTTTTCTTTTGTTTCTTGGCTCCGGTGAGGCGTCTCGGAACATTCACGATGTGAATGTTCCGAGCCCTCTCCCCGCACCGCCGTTCGCGAGCGCGCATTTTTTCCTTCATATTCGTTCCCAGAAAGTTGTTTTACACCTATTAGGCTATTAAAAAAAAAGTTTTGTCACCGGATCAAACACTATACAGGCCATGGAATGACGATATGTGACGATGTGAATGTTCCGAGTCCTTTCCCCACCCACCTCATACGCGAGAGCGCATTTTTTGTTTCATATTCGTTCAGAGCAAGTCGTTTTACACCTATCAGAATCTTTTTTTTTTTTTCCCCACCGGGTCAAACGCTTTAGTTTGACCGTTTGAAAGTTATTTGTATGAATTTCATTAAAAAATGCCCATTTTCCAGAAAGTTATGAGAAGGAAGATGTCAGGTCGTGTGAATTTTCCGAAACTCCTCTCCCCAACCCTTCGGAAAAAGTTATGCAACAAATCCTTTACATACACTCAATCTACAGGATCTAAGCGATTATTTATTGAAAGTTTTGTGAAAAACTATCCATTTTTATGGAAGTTATGAGGTAACAAAGTCGGGTGGGTATACATCTGTAGTTATACCCGTGATCAATGATATATAATAAATAGAAAGTTTTAAAAAAGATCCCATGCATCATGGTGAGAGAGACAAATTCATAAATAAGGTGTTGAATACGGTTTCTCTGTGGAAGAAAGTTAAGGGCGATTTAGCTGTTGTTTCCACCGCTGGGATTTAAAAAAAAACCTTTTTCTTTAATCAAACGAAAAATAAATGAATCTAGAAATTTCTTTCCAAACTTTTTCCATTACACTCAAGTAAAAAAATAATTTATGAATTTCTTTCTCTTCTTTCCCCACCCTGGAAAAAATTTTCCCCTCAAGTTTCTTTATAATCGTAATCTATGCCATTTGAAAGGTATTTATATAACATTTCATTAAAAGATATCCCTTTTCCTAAAAGTTATAAGGGAAAAAATCGGATCTTGTGAATTTTCCGAAAGTCCTCTCCTCACCCCACCCCCGTTTCGTTGGCGCAAATTTTTGTTTTTATATTCGTTTAATATACATTTTTTTTTTTTTTACAACTGTTAAACTTTTTTTGTTTTGTTTTGGTAACCGGGTGTCAAAGTAAACATTAACCAAAAAGTTCTTCAAGGCCAGCATGGCCGCAACTTAATGACTGAAACAAGTAAAAAATAAAAGATATATATATATATATATATATATATATATATATATGTAGTGAAACTACCTATCGCCATTAGATACAAAACTACTATCGCCATTACATACAATCTTCTCATTTAAATACAAACAAGCGCGGGCGTAGCGGAAAACACATGCCTTGTCATCACGTGACTGATTATTATTCGAAGCGGCAACTTCTTCGAACCGCTCCCGCCAGAACGCAAACTGACCAATCACGACCCCTAATAAGGTCACGTGATAGAGTATTTTTCTGATGTCTTGTGAGCCTACCATCAACTATAAAATGCTTCAATTCAGCGGCAAAGTTCGTCTCGGTTCAGTTTCTCTATAGAGACTGTTCCGTGTACCACACAGCAGCAGCAGTTCCAGCGACAACATCAACAGCTTTCGTCCAACGATGACCACCAACGACATCGCCAACAGCAACACGAGTCTACGACTACTACCAAGCATTCGTCTTCGCCACCAGCATCTCCAACCATAGTCAACACGACTTTCTATGTACACCAATCCAAACTACTGCGGCACATATTCTCTCTTCGATTCTGTTCGGTGTTTCATATACACCACGATAATTAACAGACAAGAGTTTCAGCCTGCGATAAACGTCTGTCCTCAAGAGCCCGGCCCGGCATGGAAGCCAACATCACAACTAGTGATCGCACTGCCACACACAGCCTCAACTTCTTTCATATACAGACTCATCCTATTGTGTACTCAAGAACTGGTATAAATGCTCACGTGTTACTGACTCTTTCTATCTGCTGTAATATCTCACATACACATACATGTATCACTCACGTACACTCTTTTCTTTGTACGACGGCCTGTCTTTTGTTATGTTATTATATGTCGCATTCACACTCACTCACAGACATACATCTTTAACGCTACAATAAATATCTCTGTTATTCATTTCATACGGTTGCCTTCTATCGTCTCTTCATTACTGGTATTTACGAATTCACATATGTTATCGTAGTATAACATATTTTGTATATCATCATTGATATATTATAATTGTGTTCGACCGTGTGACGCGTTTAAAATTAAAGGAGTCCTCTTTTTCCATTCGTCACCATTTCTCCTTTTTGAGTTCGCACGGTCGTTCTTACAAACTGGTGACCCCGACGTGATTCGATTCACACAGCCCTTCTGATATGAATCCGACGTGATTCGTCCATACAGCCAACGTGATCCTGTTCACACAGTTTCACTTAAAAATGGTGACTGAATGCCAGTAATAGACCAACCGCTCTTTCAGTCTTTTTCACTACATCTTTTTTTTTATTTCGTCTGTTTGCCTTCGACAAACCGACTGGTGCGAGGCTAATGTAGTGAAACTACCTATCGCCATTAGATACAAAACTACTATCGCCATTACATACAATCTTCTCATTTAAATACAAACAAGCGCGGGCGTAGCGGAAAACACATGCCTTGTCATCACGTGACTGATTATTATTCGAAGCGGCAACTTCTTCGAACCGTTCCCGCCAGAACGCAAACTGACCAATCACGGCCCCTAATAAGGTCACGTGATAGAGTATTTTTCTGATGTCTGGTGAGCTTACCATCAACTATAAAATGCTTTAATTCAGCGGCAAAATTCGTCTCGGTTCAGTTTCTCTATAGAGACTGTTACGTGTACCACACGACAGAAGCAGCAGCAGTTCCAGCGACAACATCAACAGCTTTCGTCCAACGATGACCACCAACGACATCGCCAACAGCAACACGAGTCTACGACTACTACCAAGCATCGTCCTCGCTACCAGCATCTCCAACCATAGTCAACACGACTTTCTATGTACACCAATCCAAACTACTGCGGCACATATTCTCTCTTCGATTCTGTTCGGTGTTTCATATACACCACGATAATTAACAGACAAGAGTTTCAGCCTGCGATAAACGTCTGTCCTCAAAAGCCCGGCCCGGCATGGAAGCCAACATCACAACTAGTGATCGCACTGCCACACACAACCTCAACTACTTTCACATACAGACTCTTCCAATTGTGTACTCAAGAACTGGTATAAATGCTCACGTGTTACTGACTCTTTCTATCTGCTGTAATATCTCACATACACATACATGTATCACTCACGTACACTCTTTTCTTTGTACGACGGCCTGTCTTTTATTATGTTATTATATGTCGCATTCACACTCACTCACAGACATACATCTTTAATGCTACAATAAATATCTCTTTTATTCATTTCATACGGTTGCCTTCTATCGTCTCTTCATTACTGGTATTTACGAATTCACATATGTTATCGTAGTATAACATATTTTGTATATCATCATTGATATATTATAATTGTGTTCGACCGTGTGACGCGTTTAAAATAAAAGGAGTCCTCTTTTTCCATTCGTCACCATTTCTCCTTTTTGAGTTCGCACGGTCGTTCTTACATACATATATATATATATATATATATATATATATATATATATATATATATATATATATGTATATGTATATGGGTACTGCATTATCCTTAATCTGGGTTGTTCATTTTCTAATGTTCTTCCTAAGGTAAGACAAGATTTTCATGTTTTGTTGCACACACGCATTTTTGCCAGTATATACGCAGTGAAGCTATACAATAGCGTCGTATTTATTTCGATTGCTATTGTCCAGTAAATATCGGTACCTTGTACTACTCTTATGAATTTATATATATACCCTTATAGGGCTATTTTTTGCTGGAAATTGATACATTTGTATTAATACATTTGTATTGAAATATTTTTCATTGATATATATATATATATATATATATATATATATATATATATATATATATATATATATATATATATATATATATATATATATATGTATATATATATATGTATATATATATGTATATATATATATGTATATATATATATGTATATATATATGTATATATATATATGTATATATATATATGTATATATATATATGTATATATATATATGTATATATATATATGTATATATATATATGTATATATATATATGCATATATATATATATATATATATATATATATATATATATATATATATATATATATATATATGGGAGAATTTACGAAAAAAAAAACAACACACGAAGACAGGTGGTGTAAACAACAAATGGATGTATTAGTTTAACGCTCGGGAATAGAGAAAGTCTTTGACGTTTCGAGCTACGCTCTTCAACTGAAAGGAACACGGAAAGAAATAAGGAGAGAAACAAGGAGAAGATATATATATATATATATATATATATATATATATATATTATAAATTAACTACCAACAAAAATAATTGGTAAGCTAACTTATATATATATATATATATATATATATATATATATATATACCACACACTCATGTACACGCACAAATATTCTAATGCAATCGTTTTCTATTTGACAGGCATGAAGTTTTTTAAAAAGATCATTGGATTGTTACACATTCAGTTTTGAGGTAATACGATATCTATTTTTCTTTGTTTTATTCATTGACATCCTTAAGTAACTTTTACACTCATCAGGCCGAAGGCACCTTAGTTAAATGAAGGTTACATTGTCGTCAAGGGATCCCGAGTTAACTCGCAGGAGATGCAACTTAAAATATATAATACTAGCAGAAATACCCGGCGTTGCCCGGGTTAAAGAGAATAATGAAATCTAAAAACGCCGTCTAGACTACGCATCATCTTTATATATAGAGATGTATATACACACATGCACCCAAACACACGTATATATATGTATATCAATATAAATATATGAAAGTCAATGAAGTTTCGTAAAAGGTGATCATGTACATACTTTCTTGCTGTTGTGATTATAACACCTCGTTGTAAACAATGTTCCTTGTTTTCCCTTGTGGAGCATATACAAATAGGTTTTTTTTGCTGCCCACTCTTGAGCAGCCAACATACAGTTGTCCATGTGAGAAGCAGGGCTCTTCCAAGAGAAGACCAGCTACAGACAGTGTTTGACCGTGAGATTTGTTTATGGACATGACAAAAGTCACACGAAGGGGGAATTGTAGTCTTCTGAATGTAAAAGGAATGTCTGCTCCTGATGGAGTAAGAGGAATTCTTGGAATAAAGACGTCATCCCCTTTTGCACATCCAGAAAGAATGGAAGCCTCGATAACGTGTGACATCATTTTCTAAATAATGCTCATCTGTTATGTTCGGGTTAAAATTTCATCAACATCAAAAATATATGAATTTTCATGGGAGTTATGGCCGTTATGCAAAGAATATAATTTCCAAATTTCATAAAGGTCCATTCAGTACTTTTGACGTAGTTTTGGATAAGAAAACAAATGACTAATGTGTGTGTTTGTGTGCATGTGTGTGTGATGGGTGTATATATGTATAGATATATGTATGCATGTACACATTACATGTACATCTATATATATATATACATCTACACATATGTATACATATACATGTATGCATATAGATCTATATATATATATATATATATATATATATATATATATATATATATATATATATATATATATATATATATATACATATACGTGTACATATATATCTATATGTATACATATACATCTCTCTCTCTCGCTTTCTCTCTTTCTCTCTCTCTCTCTGAAAGTATCTGTCATTACAGTATCGAAATGGTGTACATATACATGTATATATATACATATTCACGGTGGTGCACCAGCATGACCGCAGCCACTTGGCTAAAACACATAAATAAATATACATCTCTCTCTCTCTCTCTTTCTCTCTTTCTCTCTCTGTGAAAGTATCTGTCATTACAGTATCGAAATGTGATTGTTTCAGTTAGTGGAATAGTTTCATTTTTAAAGTGAAAGTATTTGACATGAGTGTTTTTGTTTCACTTTTGACACGTAATACTTAAATAGTGGAGGAGATATTATGTTGCCGTGTGCTCGAACTCTGCAAGAAGTTAAAAAATTTTTTGACTAAAACACAACTGGAACCCTAAGTAAGGCATGTGTAAAATTTGAATGAAATTGGTTGCGTAGTTCTCGAGTTTTAGGGATTCACACAGACAGACACACATTCTCATTTTTATATATATAGATTGTTGTGTCTGGTGGTGGTGGTGGTGATGGAAATGATTACACCAATACTAATAACACGCACCAGTTAAATTGCGCTCCTTTATTATCAGTCAGTTGGTTAAATATCTATCCAACTAACTAATCGATCGTCTTTTTAACTTGGTTAAACAGTCAATCTTGTGCTCTGTGTCCACGCATGCTCCTGTGGCTCTTCCGCCGCCCCCTGCAGTCTTCACTTCCGTTTGCCTCATCTGCAATCCTCTCCACCAACACCACATAGCTCATCAAAGCCCATAACACCACAAACACCACATGACCCCTGATCTACAGATCACTCAACCGGCTTTACCACTCACTCCTCGCTCCCAAACTCACACCTTAATTGGTTTCATAATCAGCCAACCAGGGAGGAGGGTGCTGCTCCCTCTGTGGTCGCTGTGCGACCCCGGGACTGGCCTGAGTTCCTGGTACGCTGCTGCTGGCTTCATCATCTTGCTTACTGCTGCTGTCTTCATCATCTTGCCCACTGTTGCTGGTTTCATCCTCTGAGGCATTGACAATCTTCAGCACATTCAAAACATGGCATGGCATACCATCGACAGAGACGTTGTTCTTCGAATTGATGGAGGTTATTGTGGTATATGCGAGCTTGTACTACTAACTCGCTGAGCGCCATCTTTCTCCCTCCAGACAACTGCTGCAATCGAATCCTTACGTCGTCAGGAAATCCACTCACAAACGCCAGCCGCGCCGCTCTGTCCAGGCCTTCTCCCGTAAACCCAGCCAGCGTGGCCGGCCTACGCACTTCCGCCGTGTACTCATCCACCTGTTCTCCCCTCCCATCTAACAGTTCCCAGTTTACCAAAGGCAGCGTACTCGCTCTCCGTATATGCTTCTCTCAATTTCTGCTCGATCTTCTCCGCACTTAACCTCTCTTCCTCGTCCATTTCTAAATACAGGGTCAGGGCGCTCCCTTCCAAGCATAGCGCCATGAGACTCGCCACATCACTTATCCGTTGCAGCTTCGCCACAAGCCTGATCTTTCGCATTCAGGCCACTACATCTCCCTCGCCATTAAAAGGCCTGATCACGTCGCTGGCGATTCTAATCTTGGCTGCCATCGCGGCGAATTTCTACACGTGGGGCCGAAATAGCTTGTGGTGTATGCGTGCGAGTAGATGTAATCGCCTTACCTCGGTTTTCTTTCTTCGACTGCAAGTCTGTCTTGCGGTATCCGATCCTCGAAGCTTGCCCCGACCCGAAGAACACTAGGAATAGCAGCTGCTTCTCCCAAACCTAGACCGTCGCTTAGCACGTCCTCTCCTGACAACAACCCCGTTCGAAAAGGGCACGAAATCCCGATCAAGGCTCCCTCTGCCATTCTTCCTCTTCCGGTCTACTCGCCGTTCCGGTCAGCTCCCCAGTTGCTGACGTCATACCACACGCCACCCTGATGTTAAAGATCACGTTCACCCCTACTCCAATTCGAAGTCCGCCATCCAACCGGGCGGGCGCCTTACACGTCGAGATCTTCTCAAGCTGGGTGCCTCGTTTCCATCGCGCTCTTCATCCGACGAAGTGGCTATCCTGCGCAGGTCTAGCACGTGACGCGGCATTCCATCCACGTATACATTGTTTCTGGAATTGACCGCTGTCACTGTTCCCCTGCCCCATTGTGATGTGCAGCGTGCCTTCAGCGGCTTGACCCAAACTTCCTCCCCTACTTTCACGCCGGCGGGTCCCTTCTCTTCCTCGCAGCACTCCGGCGTCTTACTAGGATGCCTCCATTCATACTTGAACACTGCTCTGTGCGGCACAGACTCTTCCGCTTGTCCGGATCGGGGAGACATGTTATACCAGTAGACCGCTTCCAGGGGCGAAATGTGTCCCCTTTCAGCCATGGCCTTGATCGTCCGATGGTGCTTCTCAACGATTCTGTTGCCGCTCGGCCTATACGCCGCTCTGAACAATCGTCGCACCTTCCACCGGTCGAGCATCTCCCCCAACGCTTCCGAACGAAACGCCGCCCCGTTGTCCATTAGCAGTTCTTCCACGGGACCCCTCTCCAAGAATATCCCGTTCAAAATGCGGGCAATCTCATCAGCAATGCCTGTCCTCAGCTCCCTCCAAATGGCCAGCCGGCCCGGCCCTCAGTTGACCATGCTGAGATACATTCCCTGACGGTAGTGCGTCACATCCACAGCTAGTCTCCTCCAGTTGCGCTCTACTGAGAGCTTCCCTTGCTCATGCCCACCCGGGGCGGGGTCAATGGACTGGCATCTGTCACATTTCGCGACCACTTTCTTGACGTTTCTCCTAGTGACGTCAGCATCAATCATTTTCGCTAGATACAGGGTCCTATCCACCCCCAAGTGGTGCATAGCATGTAGCTCCTTCAGTTCGGAGTCACCCAGCCGACACGCTGCTGCTATCCCTTTCCTTGCTTCCTCCGGTTCCTCCAGCCACGCCCTTTTCACCCTGGTCAGTGCGTCCGCCCTGTTTCTCTCCGAAGGTACGAAAACCACGTTCAGCTTCAGTCCGAATTCGGCGATCAGCTCTCCTAGAACTCCTAGGCGGCGTTTCACCAACACCTCCGCGGCACCTTTCGTCCGGACTCTCTTCTCTCTGGTAATCACTGTTCCTACCCAGCCGACCACGGTGGCCGAATCCGTCCGGATCTCGATCGATCGCAGCCCCCATCTCAGGGCCAAGTTCACCCCTTTCAGCACCGTGTCTAGTTCGGCGACATTGATGTGGTTGAAGTCGTCCGCTTTCCGTAGCCAGGCCGCATCCTCCACCTCAGCACCTTCAATCTCCAACACAACCCCTATCGCTATACTGCTAACATCACACCAAACCGTCCCGCATTCCGTCTTGGGCACATACCAGTTTCCCCTAACCGGATCTTCCGCTCTCGTCCTCTCTAGGATTTCCCGCATCATCGCCACCGTCGTCTCTCCCACTTTATCACCCCAACTCTCCCCCTCCGCTCTTGGTGTAACTGCACGCAGTGCGCAGCCATCCAGCGATCGGGTAGTGTCCAATCAACTTCCCACAAACCGAGAACAACTCTCTCCTGCTGACGCTGGAACTCAGCTCTGGGATCTCGTTTCCTCTCCGGAACACCAGCTCGCCCGATCTGTCTTTCTGTAGTTTCAGCCCCAGCGCAGCTCCCCCACCATCGACTCAGGCGGCTTCGCAATCAGCCCGAACCTCTCCAGGTGTCTCACTACTTCGGAGGCTGGCACTACGATCTCATCAACCAAAATGTCGTCGATGTAGGAACTGGTGGCCTTCCTTATCCTCTCCTCTTTCCCTAGGATGGACTCGAGCACCATCGCCATAATTTTCGGAGCGGAATTCAGCCCGAAACCCAGCCTGGTTAAACAGTACGTCCGGCCTTGTACCGCACCAGTTGGTATCGCCACAGCTTGTTACTCACACAGAGCTGCAAATATGCCGACTTCAAGTCGACGATCGTCGCTGCCTTGGTTGAATGTCTCCACACAAGTAACGTCTCACCGCAAACGTCCGTTGCCTCGCCTCCCGTGTAGCACGATATATGTTCGTTCAGCTCCCTAAAGTCCAGCACCGGTCTGACTTTTCCTTTCGTCGGCTGCACCACCGCCATCAGAGGTAGCACTCCACTCACCACCTCTTCTTTCCACGGGACAAGGACTCCTTCCTTGATCCATCTCTCTACCTCCTCGTCGAACTCGACCCCGGCGTGACCTTTCAAAGTATGCTGGTAGCAGCTCACCCTGTTCTTTAGTAGTCTTTCCATCGCTACTCTATCGTCCATCTCCGACCATCGAACGCCGCCTGAAAATCTTTGTCCTCGATGGTGTAAGCTGCGCTGTCCCCGACGGGGCTCTGCTCTCCCCGGCGGTCCCGACTCACGGCGCATGATGCCCTCACACTTCCGAACGTGACCTCATCTCCTGCAATCCTAACACCACCAAGACGGTTGATGGCGTCCATCCCCAACACCACATCAACCCCGTCTATCACATATTCGATCACGATCACCCGTAGCCTTAGCGCTGCGCCTGGTAACGCTATCTCCAGACTGGAGCTGCCCTTGCAACGGATCTCTCTACCGTCGACCGCCCGGACGCTACTCGCCTCATCTCATTTCTTCGCTACCCTTGGTGTCACGAGGGTAGTCGTGCAACCCGTGTCCACGAGGGCCTTGAACTTCTTCCCCTCGACCTCGACTACGGGCAACGTCTCCACAAGCGCCTCTACTCGGTTGCGGGGAACGTTTGAGAGGCAGCAACTTCCCCACGGTCGTTTCCCTGGTCGCAATCACGGGCGATGTGCCCAGTCTTCCTGCATCGATAGCAGACGGGCCCTGATTCGGCGCATTCCTTCGCCATGTGCGACCCCTGACATTTGAAACACCGACCCGAGAACGGCCGCTGTCGTTGCTCGGTAGGCTTCCTCACGCCTTTCTCCGGCCGTCGTCTGTCGGAACGCGCCTCCGTCGCCGCCATCGCTATCGGCTTCCGTCCGACGTGCTGTGTCAACACGCGAGCTTGTACTACTAACTCGCTGAGCGCCATCTTTCTCCCTCCAGACAACTGCTGCAATCGAATCCTTACGTCGTCAGGAAATCCACTCACAAACGCCAGCCGCGCCGCTCTGTCCAGGCCTTCTCCCGTAAACCCAGCCAGCGTGGCCGGCCTACGCACTTCCGCCGTGTACTCATCCACCTGTTCTCCCCTCCCATCTAACAGTTCCCAGTTTACCAAAGGCAGCGTACTCGCTCTCCGTATATGCTTCTCTCAATTTCTGCTCGATCTTCTCCGCACTTAACCTCTCTTCCTCGTCCATTTCTAAATACAGGGTCAGGGCGCTCCCTTCCAAGCATAGCGCCATGAGACTCGCCACATCACTTATCCCTTGCAGCTTCGCCACAAGCCTGATCTTTCGCATTCAGGCCACTACATCTCCCTCGCCATTAAAAGGCCTGATCACGTCGCTGGCGATTCTAATCTTGGCTGCCATCGCGGCGAATTTCTACACGTGGGGCCGAAATAGCTTGTGGTGTATGCGTGCGAGTAGATGTAATCGCCTTACCTCGGTTTTCTTTCTTCGACTGCAAGTCTGTCTTGCGGTATCCGATCCTCGAAGCTTGCCCCGACCCGAAGAACACTAGGAATAGCAGCTGCTTCTCCCAAACCTAGACCGTCGCTTAGCACGTCCTCTCCTGACAACAACCCCGTTCGAAAAGGGCACGAAATCCCGATCAAGGCTCCCTCTGCCATTCTTCCTCTTCCGGTCTACTCGCCGTTCCGGTCAGCTCCCCAGTTGCTGACGTCATACCACACGCCACCCTGATGTTAAAGATCACGTTCACCCCTACTCCAATTCGAAGTCCGCCATCCAACCGGGCGGGCGCCTTACACGTCGAGATCTTCTCAAGCTGGGTGCCTCGTTTCCATCGCGCTCTTCATCCGACGAAGTGGCTATCCTGCGCAGGTCTAGCACGTGACGCGGCATTCCATCCACGTATACATTGTTTCTGGAATTGACCGCTGTCACTGTTCCCCTGCCCCATTGTGATGTGCAGCGTGCCTTCAGCGGCTTGACCCAAACTTCCTCCCCTACTTTCACGCCGGCGGGTCCCTTCTCTTCCTCGCAGCACTCCGGCGTCTTACTAGGATGCCTCCATTCATACTTGAACACTGCTCTGTGCGGCACAGACTCTTCCGCTTGTCCGGATCGGGGAGACATGTTATACCAGTAGACCGCTTCCAGGGGCGAAATGTGTCCCCTTTCAGCCATGGCCTTGATCGTCCGATGGTGCTTCTCAACGATTCTGTTGCCGCTCGGCCTATACGCCGCTCTGAACAATCGTCGCACCTTCCACCGGTCGAGCATCTCCCCCAACGCTTCCGAACGAAACGCCGCCCCGTTGTCCATTAGCAGTTCTTCCACGGGACCCCTCTCCAAGAATATCCCGTTCAAAATGCGGGCAATCTCATCAGCAATGCCTGTCCTCAGCTCCCTCCAAATGGCCAGCCGGCCCGGCCCTCAGTTGACCATGCTGAGATACATTCCCTGACGGTAGTGCGTCACATCCACAGCTAGTCTCCTCCAGTTGCGCTCTACTGAGAGGTTCCCTTGCTCATGCCCACCCGGGGCGGGGTCAATGGACTGGCATCTGTCACATTTCGCGACCACTTTCTTGACGTTTCTCCTAGTGACGTCAGCATCAATCATTTTCGCTAGATACAGGGTCCTATCCACCCCCAAGTGGTGCATAGCATGTAGCTCCTTCAGTTCGGAGTCACCCAGCCGACACGCTGCTGCTATCCCTTTCCTTGCTTCCTCCGGTTCCTCCAGCCACGCCCTTTTCACCCTGGTCAGTGCGTCCGCCCTGTTTCTCTCCGAAGGTACGAAAACCACGTTCAGCTTCAGTCCGAATTCGGCGATCAGCTCTCCTAGAACTCCTAGGCGGCGTTTCACCAACACCTCCGCGGCACCTTTCGTCCGGACTCTCTTCTCTCTGGTAATCACTGTTCCTACCCAGCCGACCACGGTGGCCGAATCCGTCCGGATCTCGATCGATCGCAGCCCCCATCTCAGGGCCAAGTTCACCCCTTTCAGCACCGTGTCTAGTTCGGCGACATTGATGTGGTTGAAGTCGTCCGCTTTCCGTAGCCAGGCCGCATCCTCCACCTCAGCACCTTCAATCTCCAACACAACCCCTATCGCTATACTGCTAACATCACACCAAACCGTCCCGCATTCCGTCTTGGGCACATACCAGTTTCCCCTAACCGGATCTTCCGCTCTCGTCCTCTCTAGGATTTCCCGCATCATCGCCACCGTCGTCTCTCCCACTTTATCACCCCAACTCTCCCCCTCCGCTCTTGGTGTAACTGCACGCAGTGCGCAGCCATCCAGCGATCGGGTAGTGTCCAATCAACTTCCCACAAACCGAGAACAACTCTCTCCTGCTGACGCTGGAACTCAGCTCTGGGATCTCGTTTCCTCTCCGGAACACCAGCTCGCCCGATCTGTCTTTCTGTAGTTTCAGCCCCAGCGCAGCTCCCCCACCATCGACTCAGGCGGCTTCGCAATCAGCCCGAACCTCTCCAGGTGTCTCACTACTTCGGAGGCTGGCACTACGATCTCATCAACCAAAATGTCGTCGATGTAGGAACTGGTGGCCTTCCTTATCCTCTCCTCTTTCCCTAGGATGGACTCGAGCACCATCGCCATAATTTTCGGAGCGGAATTCAGCCCGAAACCCAGCCTGGTTAAACAGTACGTCCGGCCTTGTACCGCACCAGTTGGTATCGCCACAGCTTGTTACTCACACAGAGCTGCAAATATGCCGACTTCAAGTCGACGATCGTCGCTGCATTGGTTGAATGTCTCCACACAAGTAACGTCTCACCGCAAACGTCCGTTGCCTCGCCTCCCGTGTAGCACGATATATGTTCGTTCAGCTCCCTAAAGTCCAGCACCGGTCTGACTTTTCCTTTCGTCGGCTGCACCACCGCCATCAGAGGTAGCACTCCACTCACCACCTCTTCTTTCCACGGGACAAGGACTCCTTCCTTGATCCATCTCTCTACCTCCTCGTCGAACTCGACCCCGGCGTGACCTTTCAAAGTATGCTGGTAGCAGCTCACCCTGTTCTTTAGTAGTCTTTCCATCGCTACTCTATCGTCCACCTCCGACCATCGAACGCCGCCTGAAAATCTTTGTCCTCGATGGTGTAAGCTGCGCTGTCCCCGACGGGGCTCTGCTCTCCCCGGCGGTCCCGACTCACGGCGCATGATGCCCTCACACTTCCGAACGTGACCTCATCTCCTGCAATCCTAACACCACCAAGACGGTTGATGGCGTCCATCCCCAACACCACATCAACCCCGTCTATCACATATTCGATCACGATCACCCGTAGCCTTAGCGCCGCGCCTGGTAACGCTATCTCCAGACTGGAGCTGCCCTTGCAACGGATCTCTCTACCGTCGACCGCCCGGACGCTACTCGCCTCATCTCATTTCTTCGCTACCCTTGGTGTCACGAGGGTAGTCGTGCAACCCGTGTCCACGAGGGCCTTGAACTTCTTCCCCTCGACCTCGACTACGGGCAACGTCTCCACAAGCGCCTCTACTCGGTTGCGGGGAACGTTTGAGAGGCAGCAACTTCCCCACGGTCGTTTCCCTGGTCGCAATCACGGGCGATGTGCCCAGTCTTCCTGCATCGATAGCAGACGGGCCCTGATTCGGCGCATTCCTTCGCCATGTGCGACCCCTGACATTTGAAACACCGACCCGAGAACGGCCGCTGTCGTTGCTCGGTAGGCTTCCTCACGCCTTTCTCCGGCCGTCGTCTGTCGGAACGCGCCTCCGTCGCCGCCATCGCTATCGGCTTCCGTCCGACGTGCTGTGTCAACACGCGAGCTTGTACTACTAACTCGCTGAGCGCCATCTTTCTCCCTCCAGACAACTGCTGCAATCGAATCCTTACGTCGTCAGGAAATCCACTCACAAACGCCAGCCGCGCCGCTCTGTCCAGGCCTTCTCCCGTAAACCCAGCCAGCGTGGCCAGTCTACGCACTTCCGCCGTGTACTCATCCACCTGTTCTCCCCTCCCATCTAACAGTTCCCAGTTTACCAAAGGCAGCGTACTCGCTCTCCGTATATGCTTCTCTCAATTTCTGCTCGATCTTCTCCGCACTTAACCTCTCTTCCTCGTCCATTTCTAAATACAGGGTCAGGGCGCTCCCTTCCAAGCATAGCGCCATGAGACTCGCCACATCACTTATCCCTTGCAGCTTCGCCACAAGCCTGATCTTTCGCATTCAGGCCACTACATCTCCCTCGCCATTAAAAGGCCTGATCACGTCGCTGGCGATTCTAATCTTGGCTGCCATCGCGGCGAATTTCTACACGTGGGGCCGAAATAGCTTGTGGTGTATGCGTGCGAGTAGATGTAATCGCCTTACCTCGGTTTTCTTTCTTCGACTGCAAGTCTGTCTTGCGGTATCCGATCCTCGAAGCTTGCCCCGACCTGAAGAGCACTAGGAATAGCAGCTGCTTCTCCCAAACCTAGACCGTCGCTTAGCACGTCCTCTCCTGACAACAACCCCGTTCGAAAAGGGCACGAAATCCCGATCGAGGCTCCCTCTGCCATTCTTCCTCTTCTGGTCAGCTCCCCAGTCGCTGACGTCATACCACAGTTATTGTTCCCTTTCCCCACTGTGACGTACACCGTGCATTTGGGGGTTTTACCCAAACTTCTTCCCCGACCTGCACGAAGGCGTGATCTTCCTCTCTCCCGGGTCGCATTGATGCAGTACACGGATGCCTCCACTTGTACCTGAATATTGCTCTGTGTGGCACCGACTCCTCAGCGTGTTCTGACCTGGGCGACATATTGTACTAAAATACGGCCTTGATTGGTGAAATTTGGCCCCTCTCTGCCATGGTCTTGATGGTATGATGATGCCTTTCCATCACTCCATTTCCACTTGGCCGGTATGCCACCCTGAAGAAGCGGCTGACCTGCCACCCATCAAGCATTTCTTTCAGCACCTCCGAGCGAAATGCAGTGCCATTATCCAGCAGCAGCTCATCCACGGGGCCTCGTTCCAGGAATATCTCATTTAATACTCTCGCGATTTCCTCTGCAGTCCCCGTCTTCATCTCCCTCCATATGGCCAACTGCCCCGGTCCGCAGTCAACTATTGATAGGTATGTCCCCTGCTGGTAGTGTGTTATGTCCACTGCCAGTTGTTTCCAGTTGTGGTCCACTGGAATACTTCCCACCTCATGTACGCCCGGAGCAGGGTCAATAGACTGGCACCTGTCACAGCTGCTAACCACTCTCTGCACGCTCCGCCTCGCTACCTCGGAGTCGATTTTCCTGGCTAGGAACAATGTCCTGTCCACTCCCATGTGAGGCATGGTATGCAGTCTCCTCAACTCCGAGTCATTCAGACAACATACTGCAGTCACAGCCTGCTCCGCATCCTCTAGAACCTGCAACCAGGCTCGCTTTACCCTAGTTAGGACGTCTGCCCTCTTCTTCCCAGAAGGCACAAAAATAACACACTCAGCTTCAGATCGAACTCTGCAGTTAGTTCACGCAATATTCCCAATCGACGCTTTACCAACATCTCCGCAGCCCCTTTGGTTCGCACCCTCCGCTCATTGGTGGTGAACATCCACATCCTGAATGCTCCGAGACGCCTCACCGAAGCCAAGAAACAAAAGAAAAATAGTGTAATAGATGTAAAACGACTTGCTCTAAACGAATATGAAAAAAAAAATGCGCTCTCACGAAAGGCGGGGTGGGGAAAGGACTCGGAACATTCACATCGTCACATATTGTCATTCTATGTCCTCTGAACTATAGTGTTTGACCCGGTGACAGTTTTTTTTTTAATAGTCTAATAGGTGTAAAACAACTTGCTGGGAACGAATATGAAGGAAAAAATGCGCGCTCGAGAACGGGGGTGGGTGGGGAGATGGCTCGGAACATTCACATCGTGAATGTTCCGAGACGCCTCACCGGAGCCAAGAAACAAAAGAAAAATAGTGCATCCGTAGATTTCTAATGAAGTAATACGCATCCCTGTTCTCTTCTACTTCTCTACTAGAAATGTTTACTTTGGAATTTTCCTGGAAGTTAAGAGGAATTTAAGTGGACTCTGTTGGAATTTCCGAAAATTGTCCCCCACACCCATTCCAAAACACTTTCCCCGAAAATTTTTGTATATTCGGAATCTACATAATAAATAATATATGCATAGAAAATTTCATTAAAAAATATTCATTTTCTGAAAGTTATGACCTTCCAAAGTTGGGGGGGGGGGGGTACAACTCTGTAGTTATGCCCAATTAGTGTTGTACCACTGCATAATTTTTGTTGAAACAAATTAGGCAATAGCATAATAGGAGATATAGGAAAAGCATAATAGCTTCCCTTGAACCATTTACTTTCATTTTGGTAGACAAACAAAGAAGCACACAAACGGACAGAATCTCTCTTTTATATAATAATAATAATAATAATAATAATAATAATAGTAATGATAATAATAATAATAGATAGATAGATAGATTGATGCATATACATAATAGCTTCCGTTGAACCATTTACTTTCATTTTGGTTGACAAACAAATGAACAAACAAACAAACGGACAGAATCTCCTTTTCATATATATAAGGATATATAAAAATCGATTAGAGCAGTGTTTCCTAAATTTTTCATGCCAAATTGCAATATTGTCCACCTTTCAGCCAAAAAATGCTCCATCGCCCACCTATGTAAAAAAAAACCTGACACAACCCCCCGACACAAAATCCCCTAGGAACCCCCCATATCATTTGACACTCACACTATATTGTAGACTCATTGCCCTGTTAGTGCTGTTTGGACTAAATATGTGGTTGTTTACAAATCCCTTATTGTGGGTTTAGTTTTGCCATTAGTGCCAATAAAATTCTAAATTTAACTTTATATTTTTCAGTCAGATTAACTCCTGGAAACTTGTGCTTTCTTTTACACTGATTTTCATTTCCCCAAATGAACCATTGATCAGAACTACTGATGCAAAAATAATTAATGATTGTATTATAAAGGAAAAGAATAAAACTTTTTTAACGAGAACCATGTGTCTGGTGTAATGCAGCTAGTGCAGATATATTCGGTTTCAAACTTGTCAACATTAGCTGCAAGTCTCCTCATTGTGTCACACCCAGTCCAATTCTTATATGGGAAAGTAAAGTTCCAACATGGTTAAAACCAGATTCAACCAGGTATGAGGTAGGGAGGGCAAGCAAAAGTAATATCAGATGTTTTCACTGACTGGAATAGGAATTCAGTATACTCTGATGGTACTACAAACCTTCTTTGCCATTACAATGATATCACAGTGTGGCGTCATTGTCATTTTGTAATTCTTTCAATTCCTCCTGAACATCATTCTCGTAATTGTCTGTATTGATCTCAAATGGATTGCTATACCAGTTTGGAATATTCAGCGCAATAACATCTTGAAATCGCGCCACCATGTTATCATGCAATGATTGTAAATAGTTGTGATATATAGTTAAATCTTCATCAACCACTTCATCTTCCAAGGAATCAAGTTGTGGAAATTGATGGAATTAATGTTTTGAAATGTTAGTCTTATATAACACCAATTTCGAAATGAAGGTAGTGATAAATGATTTACAATCAACAAGAGCTTTTTCTGTTTCCTTGCAATAACTTATTCAAATCTTTTAATTTTGTGAATACATCACAAAGAAAAAAGACATAGAACCTTGCAGCCATCAATGAAGTGGATGGTGGAGTATCTTCAACGAAAGATTTGATTATATGAAACAGTTCAACAAAGCGTAAAACGCAGTTTCCTTTTGACAGCCACCACAATTTTGTATGGTATAAGAGTTTAGTATGGTCCTTATCATTTCTCAAACAGAGTTGACAGAAAATTCGATCAGACTAGGGAATGGACTTCAATTTGTTCACAGTCTTGATAACTAACTGTAGCACATCATTCAATCCACTGTTCATATTTTTTGCTACTAAATACTGCTGGTGTGCCAAGCAATGAACATTTAGTATCTGGTGGGAAGTTTCACACTTTTAGGAGAGATATAAACCTCTGTATATTTCTATCATCAAAGGGGCTCCATCAGACGCACAGGCAAGACTATAAAAGATGTGTGTGTGTGTATATACATACACATATAAAATTTAATTAGAGGATATGTTAACCTCATGAAGGGATGGTTGCATCCAAGGAAATACTGGTTCAATACCTAGTATTGTTGGGGAATGAAATTCCCTTAAAGCAACAGGTATATATGAAGCAGTAGCTTAAAAGCTGCCCAGAATGTTTTTAATTTACTCATGGAGTTAGCCTTTAGATTATAAAAATTGTTATCTTACAAAAAAATTTTTCACAAAAAGTCACATAAAAAAATTGCCAAAAACAATCACAGTAATGAAAACTTGGGAATTCAAAATTTCAGGATTGTGGGTCTGGATTTGGCCCAGAATATTTTTAATTTACTCATGGAGTCAGCTTGATTCCAAAATGGTATGATATTTTGGGCTACGGCCTCTAGGAGTAAAGTTGAAAAAGTGTGACACACTGACATTCACAACCCAAATCAAATGATAACAAAGGAGATCTACTTCAAGCAGCCTGAGTAGCTTAAGTCAGTGCTAGAAGAAAAACAACCATCTTTGATTTCAAGATGAAAGGTGTTCTTCCTTCAAGATAAAGCTCAGCCATATACAGTGAGGATGACATTCCAAAGGCTGGAGCAGTTTGAATGGGAAATGATGCCCCACTCACCATATTCCCTGGACATTGCCCAACTGATTATGATTTATTCTGCAATCTTCAAAATCATTTGGATGGAAAAAATATGAATTCTGTAGATGAGGTCAGAAAAGTACTGGAGGAGTATTTTTCATCACGGACAAGTGAATTTTGGAAGTGGGGTTTTGCAAGTCTACCAGATAGATGGAAGAGCATTGTAGAAAATGAAGGAGAGTATATTTTAGATTTAAAAAAAAAACTTTGTATATCTTTAATCTTGAAAAGTAAAAGAAGTATAAAAAATCCACATTATTTATGGGATGACCCAATATTTATTTTTAATAAATTGGTCATCTTCATTTCTTATAGCCATTTCAATTAATACTCCATAATTTAATTACAAATTTATAATTAAATTATTGAGTATTAATTGAAACAGCTGTAAGAAGCGAAAATGACCAATTTGTTAATAATAAATAATTAACTTCCTTATCTCCATTTTCTTTTCTTCTTTTAACTGGACATATATACATATATGTGTATATATGTATGTGTGTGTGTGTGTGTGTGTGTGTGTGTGTGTGTGTGTGTGTGTGTTTATATATATATATATATATATATATATCAGCAGTGACTCCAGGTCATCAACATCACTTGGGCTCATCACATATTTTGCATAAGACACAAGCCTGCTCGAAGAATTTCACGTTTGCTGCAATATTTCTAGCCCTAAATGGCTTATTTTTTGTATCTGGCACTATGTCTTTCTCCGTTTCTAAGTTAAAGGTAAAAATAAAGCAATCCTGCAAAGCACAACTGATCTTTACACACAGACACACAGAATAATGGCAATCAAATAATGACAGCGGAGTACACAACAAACATCAGCGATCTGACTGTTGCCTGTACTCTTAACAAGATATACCACTTAGCCTTTTACACCTACCAGGCTCATTCGTATTAGCCTGAGTTGCTGGATAAATTTTTGTTCTTTTAAGAATATTGTAGAACAGAAACTTTTCATAGACTGGAATTTAAATCCTAATCTCTATCGAAATTTATTGTTTCAAAAAAACATTGAGTTTGAATTACTTTTAATTTTTATGATTATAGATAACAACTCGGGCTGTAACTTCTGAGCCCGAATCAGGCATGTGAGAACAATGTCGAGAGAACATCTACTATGAATGATGGTTTTTCACACAGGGCACCTCTAAGATGACTGCCAGATGCTGAAGGAAAATAAATGAACTGCGACCAGGCTCAATAAAAGGAGCCCGAGTTATTGAGTTATTGCCTGCAATTACATACTTGAAGTCAGTGCTGGCAGAAATTAAATATATATATGGTAAGAAGCTTGCTTCCCAACCTCAGGCTCAAGGTTCAGTCCCACTGCATGGCACCTTGTAATTGGTTCAATCCACAATTACACAGTCATTATATCATTGGATGTATTGGTACCACTACTTTCTCTAGGATTGAACTCACTAACTTCAGTTCTTAAGTCAATATTTTCAGCTGTCTTTGGAAATGTACTTCTGCTCTTTCTGATACATCTGTCACTTTCCTTGACATCTCCATCAATATTGATAACACTTATATTGCCACATCTGTGTATTCACATTCCTTCCTTAATTTTTCAACTTCCTAAAAATTGTTATCTCATTCTGGTAACCACTTCAGCTATCCACCAGTGACTGGATTTCTTTGTGCTAAGTCTTGTCATAGAAAAAAACTCATACAAACGGTTTTATTGTTTTTGCAATAAATGTGCTGAATTTGCCAAACAAATAGACTTAGATTACCAAGAAACACGGTAGAACTGTTTTTACAGGCCTATAATATTATGATAACAGATATATTGAATAATTTCTTTGAAAAATATTCAATGTCAAATCTTTTTTGTTGAAGAAGAAAAGTGGGATAATAATAGAAGTTATGACTTATTAAAATATCGCCATAATGTTTGTAATATAAATATTGACAGTGACAATCAAGAAATTAGAAAATTAGCTCGAGTCTCCAAAGACTGCCTTCTGTGAATTTCAAAAAATACTTCTAGTGTTGAAAATGGCAACCAAGTGAATATGATATAATATCCACTAGTTTTGCTGCCTACATAACTAGACAAAATTGGTTAATTCTGACACAATATAAATCAACATAGCTGAGTCATAGGAGGAAGTGAAATCTTCAGCTATTAATGATGTTTGGAAAAATATATGGCTAGTCAGTTTCTGGGATTTAACAGACTTTCCATCGGCAGAAAAATTATACTTCAGTATAAGTTCAATAATATATTGTGATACTGGCAAGTTTTGAGGAAGTTGTACAAGATGAAGTGGTTGTGTTACTAGGGTCAGATAAACAAAAATTTTGAGAAAAATTTTATTTCAATTTCAAAATTTTATTTATTTATTTATTTTATTAGATAGATATATTTGTCCAAAGCAGATTACGTTTGAATAACATTTGATTTGAATTTCAAAATTTGTTTCATTAGACATATAGATAAAAATCCATCCCCGATTTACAGTTTATACATATCTATACATGTATGTATATATATGTGTGTGCCTATCTATGTGTCTGTCTGTCTGTCTGTCTATAAACACACAGAGAATGTCACACATTCACACACACATACATTCTATCACCACTCTCTCTTTCTCCCTTTCTCTCCCTCTCTTTCTCACTCTGACTCTTTCTCTCTCAGTACCTCTCTGTTCCTCCTCTGTATCAAAAAGGAAAAGTAACATCGAAAGTTTACTGTAGTTATATGCACACTTTCTATCACTCTCTCTCTCTTCCTTCAAGTCTTACCACTTCCTTTCTTACCTCTTCCTTTCAACTAAGCATGATATACATGTCAGGGACATACATACATACATAGTTATTAGCATATTAACTTCATATTATATATATTATATGAAGAGCGTAACGGACAGATGAACTAAGTAACTAAGGAAGGAACAAGCAGAATTATGATATGATGTTCTAAAGTAAAATATAAACAAGGTCAAAGATAAATCCTGTCCATCTAATTCAGTTTTTGCTATATCTAAATTCAATCACGTGGCTTTATTTCATCCAACTACCAAAACAATTATACCTTTTCTACATACCACCAAACCTCACTTCAGAAAATGAAAATTGCTTCAAATCATAGCATATATAACACAAGGAACATTCAAATTATATTATAGCCAAAGATTATATGTGTATGTGTGTGTGTATGTATATATATGTATATATATATATATATATATATATATATATATATATATATATGTATGTATGTATGTATGTATGTATGTATGTATGTATGTATGTATGTATGTATGTATGTATGTATGTATGTATGTATGTATGTATGTATATATATATGTATATATATATATATATATATATATATATATATATATATATATATATATATATATATATATATATATATATATATATATATATATATATATATAGTGGAGGCGCAATGGCCCAGTGGTTAGGGCAGCGGACTCGTGGTCATAGGATCGCGGTTTCAACTCCCATACCGAGCGTTGTGAGTGTTTATTGAGCGAAAACACTTAAAGCTCCACGAGGCTCCGGCAGGGGATGGTGGCGAACCCTGCTGTACTCTTCCACCACAACTTTCTCTCACTCTTACTTCCTGTTGTGCCTGTAATTCAAAGGGTCAACCTTGTCACACTGTGTCACGCTGAATATCCCTGAGAACTATGTTAAGGGTACACGTGTCAGTGGAGTGCTCAGCCACTTGCACGTTAATTTCACGAGCAGGCTGTTCTGTTGATCGGATCAAGTGGAACCCTCGACGTCATAAGCAACGGAGCGCCAACATACAAACATATATATGTATATATATATAGTTCAAATTTATAGAAAAACAAAGATGAAGATAGGTGTAGGAACAACAAGCAAGTGTATTAGTTAGTCACTCGGGAAAAATAGAAAAGTATTTTGTTTTGAGCCTATGCTCTTTGACAGAAAGGAATAAGAGGAAATAAATAGAGAGAAAATGAAAAGAAAAAATATATATGGTTGGGAAGCAAGCTTCTTACCATATATATATATATATATATATGGTAAAAAGATTGCTTCCCAACCATATGGTTCAGGGTTCAGTCCCACTGTATGACTCCTTGGGCAAGTGTCTTCTACTATAGCCTTGAGCCAACCAAAGCCTTGTGAGTGGATTTGGTAGGCCGGAACTGAAAAAAAACCTATTGTATATATGTATGTATACATACATGTGCTCTCACACATACACAAAGTCCTACATAATTTTAAGCTTGGCTACACATTCACACACGCTCACTCCCATTCACACATACACACTCACACACACACTATCCTCACATACATGCATTCGCTTGTGCACCCTAGTTCAGCCCAGTTACCATTATTATCTGTTTCACTCTGCCTCTTCTGGTCATTTCATGTTGAACTGTTAATCACTACACATTTTTTCTCTCACCATTATCTTTCATTCTCTCTCCATTTCTTCCTCTCAATCCTTTCTGACAAAGAGCACAGGCTTGAAACGTCAAAGACTTTTCCACTCTTCCTGAGTGTTAAATTAATACATCTGCTCGTTGTTCCCACACCTGTCTTTGTATCTTGCTTTCTGTAAATTTGAACTGTGTGTGTATCTGTGTTTATCCCCCACACCACTACTTGACAACTGGTGCTGGTGTTTTATATCCCCATAACTTAGTGGTTCGGCAAAAGATGCCAGTAGAACAAGCACCACACTTAAAAAAAAAAGAACAAACATGGAATTCTTTTCACCTTAAGGGCTAGCTTAATATCTGCATTGATTTAAAGATTGTATATATATTAATGCAGACGTGTAATTTATTACTTATTATATCAGAAATTAAAACAAATTATCTATACATGTTTATTAAACTGTGAAACAATTTTTGTTAAACAAAAATTTTCAATGGTAAAATAAATTTTATCATAGTATGTTTTTCTCATTATTTATAATTATATATACAGATATCTACATACATGCAGATATTATATATATCTATTCCTATCTATCTATATCTGTATATATATATATATATGTGTGTGTGTGTGTGTTAAAGTAGTGAGGAAAGGCAAACAATTTAGTCAAAGCAGAAAAAGGACAGTTGATTTCATCTAATTCAATCTAAAAGTTTAGCTACATAATGAATGGTAAAAATAATACAAACTGGTAAAGATAGCCTCTGACAGCTGTTTCTGAGATACTGGAGCATAAGTTGGGTATTCCATCATCAGAGACATATAGGTTAGACAGTTGAGGAATGTTCCTTGTCAATGATATTTGTTGTGGTTCATTATGTCTAGGAAGGTAGGAGGATCTTATTAAATCCAGTTGGATTGGGTCTTTAGGTAAATCCATGATCAGAAAGAGTGGTTAACTGTCTAACCTATATTTCTCTGATGACGGTATACTCAACTTATAGATTCTTCAGTCGATATGATGCTCCAATAGCTGGGATATCCCCAAAACAGCTATCAGAGACTATCCTAACCAGTTTGTACTATTTTTACCATTCGTTATGTAGCTAAATTTCTAGACTAAATTAAATGAACTCAAATGTCCTTGTTATTAGTTGGACTAATAATTTGCCTTTCCTCACTACTTTAACCTATATCTGCTGACTCATAGGGAAGCCACCATCAGCTGTTTTTTCTTTGACAAGACAATCACACAACCACAACTTCCTTTGCTGTTCTAACAAGAATTTTGGTGGCACACCTGTTTGAACACCCAGAACACTTGCCTATTAGTTTGAGTAATCTTGATGAAAACTTCTCATGTCATCTCTCTCTCTCTTTATATATATATATATATATATATATATATATATATATATATATATATATATATATATAAAATATATAGATTCAGGTGAATATGGTACTTAAGTTTAGGCACCAGAATTAAGTATGGTATTATCCATACAGTTTCAAAATAAGGTGATTAAAATCAAAACAAGCAACAAGGATATCCAGAGGTAATGCAGTACAATCGTTTCATGTGACTCCATTTAATTGAGCAATGTAAACATTACATCAAATATAAAATGTAGAGCAATTTTCAGCTGCACAAAGATATAGAGATTTAATGAAATTACATTTGAACAGAAGGACATATCTTTATAATTAAATCTAAATTCTCCAAGTAGAAAGGAGGAATACAAAAAACCATTTTGACTTAGCCAGACCTTACAGGCTAGTAAATAATTCTAAGTAGATTTTAACTGTCACTGATTTTATTTGTCTTTTTTTTTTTTGGTTCTGTTTTATGGACTATCTTATCAGACCTAGTGATTCAAAGCTTAAGAGGACACTGGCATTTTCTTTTTAGGGTAAGGAATAAACAGTATAGACAATAGTTATAAAATTTCTTAGGGTTTGGTGACAAACTACTATAGTGGGGTGTTTTCTCCACTAGCAGACCAGTTTATAATGAAACAGGGGAAGTCTTATCATATAGCACTTAGGTCAAACGTATATAAAAAATGAAGTTGCTATATTGTATACAGTAAATGGTTATTCATAGTTTTCATTAATCAGAATAATATATCAGTATTGTTTTACATATGCTAAGTTTGAAATACTTGAGATACCAATATTTGCTTAATTAATATGTGAATAAATAAAGACTAATTATAAATTAATAATGGAATAAAATGAAATAGTGTATAATAATGTAAATAATCAATTAAGGCAGTATACAAAAACAATGAAGTGGCATTAATTTAAAATGCTATGGTAAAGTACATTTAGACATATTTACATCAATATAAATGACCCATAGATAAGATGTGAAATTAAAATTTATATATATACTCTCTCTTTTACTCTTTTACTTGTTTCAGTCATTTAACTGCGGCCATGCTGGAGCACCGCCCTTAGTTAAGCAAATCGACCCCAGGACTTATTCTTTGTAAGCCTAGTACTTATTCTATCGGTTTCTTTTGCCGAACCGCTAAGTTGCAGGGACATAAACACACCAGCATCGGTTGTCAAGTGATGTTGGGGAGACAAACACAACACACAAACATATACACACACATACATACACACACACACACACACACACACACACACATATATATATATATATACACGACAGGCTTCTTTCCGTCTACCAAATCCATTCACAAGGCTTTGGTCGGCCCGAGGCTATAGTAGAAGACACTTGCCCAAGGTGCCACACAGTGGGAATGAACCTGGAACCATGTGGTTGGTAAGGAAGCTACTTACCACACAGCCACCCCTGCGCCTAAAATTGGACTAAAAGTTTTAAAATTAAACTTGTATATTTAATATAATTAAAAGGACACATAAGAAACAAATTTATTATACAGTTAATATAAAGAATTGATACATTGGATTTACATGGTATATAATGATGGACTCATCAAGGTTTAAGAAACTGATAAAATGAATGATTGGAATTAACATAGAATATAATGGTGAATAAAAAAAAAATAATTAAATGCGCCCTTTTAAAGCCTAGCCCAACTCATGGGCCTGGTTTCCCGGTTTCAATGGCGTATATGTTCCCCAGCTGGACGGGACTCCAGTCCATCGCAGCGTTACTCATTTTTGTCAGTTGAGTGGACTGGAGCAACGTGAAATGAAGGGGTTTGCTCAAGAACACAACGCGTCTCCCTGTCTAGGAATCGAAACCACAATCTTACGATCATGATGCTGACAACCTGACCACTAAGCCACATACCTCCACATATAATGGTGAACTAAACTATTATTAGAGAACATGATATTTATGTACTAATTTAATTAGATTGCACTATCTTAAATTATCAGGAACTGGTATTAACTAACATAGGCTAAATACAAAATAATAATGGAACAAGGATTAGATTTATTTAAGTCACCCATAAAAAACAATGATAATACTACAACAACAATAAAATAACAGGAATCATTTAGGGTCAGGCATCAAATAAAATTTTAAAAGGTTTAAAAACTATTAAGAAACATCCTATTCATTAAAGTTAAGTAAAATACACACTAAACTAACAGCAATAGCAAATGTGATATGGAAAAATTTAAGTAAAACCATATACCATCAATGGATAAAGTTAAAATTTTAGTTTTTACAGGAAGATTATGCACTAAGGTGAGAGATCAAAAATTTGCTATAAAAGTTAAATTTTAATTTTAATATGTGATTTAGTAATCACAATAAATAAGAATTATAGAGAATATTTAATATATCCAATATCTAAAACTAAAAATATTCAAATTTACTTAATTAGCTTATCTCTATAGTAGCTACAATCCAATCTAGACTAAAGGAAAGTTAATGCTATAGCTTGTATTTTTAAGGATAAAGTGAAGATAACCATATTTGTATATTATAAGTATAGATTTATAGGGGTACCAAAAAAATAGGTATGTCTGGAGGTAATTATGAGGTACAAAATAGTCATGTAGGGTAGAAAAAACATATAAATATTAAATACTTTCTATAATTCTTATTTATTGTGATTACTAAATCACACATTAACTTCATCTTGATGTTAGAGATTTGATTAATTTATACCCTTTTCCTTTCTATGATGTGTTTTTTCTACCCTACATGACTATAGTTATGGCTGATACCAGTGTCACATAACAGGCACCTGTGCCGGTGGCATGTAAAAAGCACCCGTCAAACATTGAGCCTCACAGATGTGATAAGTGACCGAGACCTTTGGCAATATGCTGTGCTTGAGAAGACTTGTCAAGCCAAGTGTCATGTAACTGGCGCCTGTACAGGTGACATGTAAAAAGCACTCATTACACTCTTGGAGTGGTTGGTGCTAGGAAGGACATCCAGCTGTAGAAAGCATGCCAAATCAGATTGGAACCTGGAGCAGCTCTACAGCTTACAAGTTTCAGTCAAACAGTCTAACCCATACCAGCATGGAAAGCAGACACTAAATGATGATGACGATGATGGTGGTGATGATTATCATCATCATGATTATGACATATATATATATATATAGATATACATACATACACACACACACACACACACACACACACACACACACATATATATATATATATATATATATATATATATATATATACATATACATGTACACACACACACATAAGGCGGCGAGCTGGCAGAAACGTTAGCATGCCGGGTGAAATGCTTAGCGATATTTCGTCTGCTGCTACGTTCTGAGTTCAAATTCCGCCGAGGTTGACTTTGCCTTTCATCCTTTCGGGGTCGATTAAATAAGTACCAGTTATGCACTGGGGTCAATATAATCGACTTAATCTGTTTGTCTGTCCTTGTTTGTCCCCTCTGTGTGTAGCCTCTTGTGGGTAGTAAAGAAATAACACACATTTAGGTCACCATGAAGTACATATATATATATATATATAGGTTAGTAGAATTAGAGGTTGGAATAACTGTCTAAGGGATAAAAATATCCATTTTACTACCAGTATAATTACCTATGTTAACCCTGGACATACACATGCAATCATATTATGCTCATAGGTTACAGGCAATGACAAAGATAAACATGAGTTATCAGGAATCAACTTTAAAGTGAACAGAAAATGGAGAAATACTGATCAACAATAACTGACTAACATTGATTATTACTTTTAAATACAAATAGATTGTATCCCATCTAACAGCTGTTGCTGCTTCCACTGTTCTATGGTATTGCCATTGAAAATTCTGAAAATAATATTCATCATATTTGGTAACACATCCAATCTGGAACATGGAGCTAAGACAAATACGTAAAAGAAAAGAGAAGAAAAGTAGAAGAGCCTTGAGAAGAAGAAGACGAAAAGCTTAATATAATTAAATCATACCATTTTGCATATGTGTTGCTTCAAGATGTTGAGTAAATGACTAAACTTAAAATATATATTTACCTGCCGAATTGACTAGCCCTGAAAATGGATGGCACTGGAGTGATTCTTTTATTCTTTTATTTGTTTCAGTCATTTGACAGTAGCCATGCTGGAGCACTGCCTTTATTTGAACAAATCAACCCCAAAACTTATTCTTTGTAAGCCTAGTACTTATTCTACAGGACTCTTTTGCCAAACTGCTAAGTTTTGGGGACACAGACATGCCACCATCAGTTGTCAAGTGATGGTGGGGGTCAAACACACACATACATATATACGGGCTTCTTTTCAGTTTCTATCTACCATATCCACTCACAAGGCTTTGGTTGGCCCAAGGCTATAGCAAAAGGCACTTGCCCAAGGTGCCACACAGTGGGATAGAACCCGGAACCATGTTGTTGGTAAGCAAGCTACATACCACACAGTCATGCTAAGTTAGGATACACCTCATTACCCTCACGTTTAATTCCCACATTTGGAACTCATTGTGACCTCTTTTATTTCCCAATCTATGCCCTTTTATTTGATAATCATATGTTTAGCTGCCACTGTCCGTCCTCTTTCTGGGTATCACCTCTTCTCTGTCATTATCTTACGAGCAACTCTGAGATATTTCCTTTTATGTAGATAAGGCTGGATATATGGTCCCAGTAAAATAGGGGCCCCAGGGATGGGGAGAGTATCTGACAGTAATTAATTTATCACCACCAATAAGAACTTAACTGTCATTTTCAATGGTTTTTTTCCTAAATTCATTCTGCTACAAAAATAGCAAATTGAAACACTAATTATTTTAGTCTCTTGTACTCATGAAATGTTGCTAAAAAATAATGGTTTATCCTTTATGTTGGAAATCTATATGGTCGCCTGCTTCCAAGGAGAGTGGTTTATTTCAAATTGATGTAATGTTTGCATTGATCGATTAAATGGAGCCACTTGAAACAGCCATAATGCACTGATATCTGGACATCCTTTTTATTTACCTAACTTCGAGCTGCATGGATTATACCAAACTGGCTTGGTGCCTCAATTTAAGTAACTAATTCAACTGAGTCTTAATTACTTCTTATATTTGTATGTATGTATGTATGTATGTATGTATGTATGTATGTATGTATATGAAGGCGCATGGCTCAGTGAAGTTGCGAGTTCAATTCTTGGACAGGGTTGCATGTTGTGTTCTTGAGCAAGATACTTTATTTCACGTGGCTCCAGTTCACTCAGCTGTAGAAATGAGTTGCAATGTCACTGGTGCCAAGCTGCATTAACCTTTGCCTTTCTCTTGGATAACATCGGTGGCATGGAGAGGGGAAGCTGGTATGCATGGGCGACTGCTGGTCTTCCATAAAAACAACCCTAGGTTTGTGCGTTCACCAGTGAGGCAACTTTTCACCCAGACTTGTACCCCAGAGGGGAGCCTCTTCAGTGCACCCATGGTCATTTGTGACTGACGGAATCAATATATGTATATATCTATGTCAGCATGACAAATGCCACCAAGATGGCATGAATCAATCAAGCTTTACCTGCTAAAAATAACAACCCAAATGCTTTTAAATTCGATCCCAATGCTGGATGTTCAAGAACCAAATGAAGGGCTTGCTTCAGTAGGTTCCATTGAACCTTGTGGTGTACAACCAATTGAAGCACTTGTAGTTGCAGTGATGATTTTTCTTTCTTTTCTTCCTCCCTTTTTTATTTTTTATTTTTTTTTGCCTTTCTTTAGTAGTGTATGTGTATCATATCCATACATGTTTATATGTGTAATAAAAACTGTATTTTGTCTGTCACTAGTTTCATCGGTAATCTGGAAATGATGCATCACTCTGGGTATACATTATCAAAGTGAGTGAAATGACAAGAGGATTTCATGAAGAACCTAATTAAACAATTGCCTGAGGAGGCACATTCCACATCTTGGATGTATGATAATGATTGCACAACATCTTGCCTATGTACTACAGGTGTGAGAATGCATTGAAACAATTGTAGCGATTTAAAAAAAAGTATGTTAATTCCATTTCTCTCAGTTGTCTAGACACACAAACACACACATATTTATGTGTGCATATATACATCATCATCATCATCATCATCGTTTAATGTCCGCTTTCCATGCTGGCATAGGCTGGATGGTTCGACTGAGGGCTGGCGAGCCAGAAGGCTGCACCAGGCTCCAATCCGATCTGGCAATGTTTCTACAGCTGGATGCCCTTCCTAACACCAACCACTCCGAGAGTGTAGTGGATGATTTTTATGTGTCACCAGTATGATGGCCAGTCAGGCTGTACAGGCATCAGCCACGCTTGAATGGTGCTTTTTACATGTTACTGGAATGGGAGCCAGTCAGATGGCACTGGCAACGACTGTGCTCAAATGCTGCTTCTTATGTGCTACCAGCATGGGACCAGTCAGGCAATGATCATGTTCAAATGGTGCTTTTTACGTGCCACTGCCACAGGACCAGTCAGGCAGTACTGGCATCGACTACGCTCGAATGGTGCTTTTTATGAGTCACCGGCATGGGTGCCAGTCAGGCAGTACTGTCATCGGGCATGACAATGACTTCACTTGCCTCAACAGGTCTTCGCAAGCGCAGTTTATTGCCTAATGATTGGAGGATATTCTTAAATGGGCTGGTTATGCTGCACTGGCACAGGCCACAGTTATGGTCTCACTTGGCTTGCTGGGTCTTCTCAAGCATGGCATATCTCCAAAGGTCTCAGTCACTTGTCATCGCCTCGGTGAGGCCCAACGTTTGAAGGTCATGCTTCGACATGTTGTCCCAGGTCTTCCTGGGTCTACCTCTTTCACAGGTTCCCTCAACCGCTAGGGTGTGACAGTTTTTCACACAGCTGTCCTCATCCATACAGAACACATGACCATACCAGCGCAGTTGTCTCTCTTGCATACCACATCTAATGTTTCTTAAATCCAACTTTTCTCTCAGGGTGCATACACTCTGTCGTGTATACACACTGATATTACACATCCAGCGAAGCATACTAGTTTCATTCCTTGCAAACGTACGCATGTCCTCAACAGTCACGGCCCATGTTTCACTGCCATGTAGCATGGCTGTTCGAACACATGCTTCATACAGTCTACCTTTTACTGTAAGCAAGAGGCCCTTTGTCACCAGCAGAGGTAGGAGTTCTCTGAACTTTGCTCAGGCTATTCTTATTCTAGCAGCTACACTCTCAGAATATCCACCCTGCTACTGACTTGATCACCTAGGTACTGGAAGCTATCAAATACTTGTAGTTTTTCCCTTGGAATGTGACGGAAGTTGTTTTTGCACATTTTCAGTGTTTATAGGTCCTGAGCATTTGCCACACAAAAACTATCTTCCCAGTTAGCCTTCCTTTGATATTGCTGCACCTCTTATATCTCCATTGCTTACATTGGGTACATCGTATGGAGTTCCTTCCTACACCTTTTCTACAGATCGAGCAGGGCCATCTACCTGAAGGGATTTGTAGTTTATCTGCCTTTCATACTTACTAAGACTTTGGTTTTTGCTAGATTGACGCTAAGGCCCTTCGATTCTAGACCTTGCTTCCACACCTGAAAGTTCTCCTCTAGTTCTGATAGAGACTCAGCTATTAGAACAAGGTCATCAGCATAGAGAAGCTCCCAGGGGTATCCTGTCTGGAATTCCTCTGTTATTGCCTGGAGGACTATGATAAATAGTGGGAGGCTGAGGACTGATCTTTGGTGGACCCCTACTCCTACCCAGAATTCTTCACTGTACTCATTGCCAATCCTCACCTTACTGACAGCATCCCTGTACATGGCTTGTACAGCTCTCACTAACCACTCATATATCCTTAGTTTCTGCATTGACCACTGGATAAGGGATCAGGGGACCCTATCAAAGGTTTTCTCCATGTCAACGAAAACCAGGTACAGAGGTTTATCTTTGGCTAGGTATTTCTCCTACAGCTGCCTTACCAGAAATATAGCATCAGTAGTGCTTTTCCCTAGCACAAACCCAACTGCATCTCATCTAGACTGACTCTCTCCCTAATTAGTTGGGCTATGACCCTCTCCATGACTTTCATTACCTGATCCAACAACTTGATACCTCTATATTTGTATCTAAAGCGTCACCTTTACCTTTGTAGCAGTTGACTATGGTGCTGCTACACCAGTCATTGGGTATGACTCCTTCATGTATCACCTGATTGACTGTACGGGTGACTAGACTATAGCCAACACCACCAGATATTTTAAGCACCACTGTGGTGATTCCTGATGGGCTGGGGGCTTCCATGTCTTCATTCCCTTAATTGTTTTATCTATCAAGGTACTGTCAATTCGGATAGTCAGTCCCTCTGTTGAGTCAACATTTGGCAGACTCTCTTTCTCCCATTCATTCTCTTCATTTAGCAACCTTTCATAGTGGCTATGCATCTTTTTAATAGAAGAATGAGAATTACAAAATCTGTTATCATCAGATTACAAATAAAAGAATATTCCAAGAATATAGCAGGGATGTGGCTGAAGTCTGTTGCTACCTTGACAGGCTTCAGCCACATCCCAGCTATATTCTTGGGATATTCTTTTGTTCATAAAATTACATTTTATCTGATGATTACAGATTTTGTAAAATTACATTTGATCTGATGATTATGAATTTTGTAATGGAGTAATGTTCTCATTCTTCTATTAAAAAGATGCGCAAGAAACAGCTGTAATAAGCTGACAATTATTCATCTTCATATTCTTTTATTTTTTTACTTGTTTCCGTCATTTGACTGCAGCCATGCTGGACCACCACCTTTAGTCAAACAAGTCGATCCCAGGACTTATTCTTTGTAAGCCTAGTACTTATTCTATTGGGCTCTTTTGCCAAACCGCTAAGTTACGGGGATATAAACACACCAACATCAGTTGTCAAGCAATGGTGGGGAATAAACACAGACACACAAATACATATACACACACAAATATATATATGATAGGCTTCTTTCAGTTTTCGTCTACCAAATCCACTCAAGGCTTTGGTCAGCCTGAGGCTATAGTAGAAGACACTTACCTAAGTGTCACTCAGTGGGACTGAACCCAGAACCATGTGCTTGGAAAGCAAGGTTCTTATCACACAGCCACTTCTGCGTCTCTAATATGTTATTATTCATTTGATTAAAATACACCAAGGGGATTTACAACTTATTGGACACCCTAGAGTATACTAACAATGTTCTACTCAATGTAACGTGTGATTTGGACCAGCCCCTAGGCACTAAATACTCACAGGGTTGGTTTTTCTCTGTGTACACAACTGGAATATCCTACTTGATACTTACCAACCATAGGCCAGAACCACAGGTTTATCCAACCTAGCCTGGTGCATATCTTTTCAAATACCTGATTCTATCTGAATCCTTATTTTACTATGTATATGTATGTATGTACATGAATTGAAGAATTTATATCCATTACAGTTGAAACCCTAGTGCAAAACTGATCGGTAACATTGGCCGTAACGGATATATAATACTGTACACTTCAATTAATATACCCACTCTAATGACAAATATATGGGTGCATTTTTTCCTGACTTATGAATTTTTATACAGTATTTATATATATGTATATATATATATATGTATATATATATATATGTATATACAGGCAACCATGAAATATATATACATAGGTACACATGTATACATTTACACACACACACATATATATTAATCGAAGTGTACAATATTACGTGTCCATTATGGCTGATCTTACCAATTGATTTCACATTAGGGGATCAATAGAGTGTAACAGTCTGATCATGTAATCCTGCACTCTTCAGAAGCAGCCGTTATGTCTGCTCTCTATTGCTGGAGGTGAATAGACACATCCGGTTTGTGGTTGCTGTGAAAAAAGGTGATGAATTGAATCGACCAGGGAATTAAGTTGAGAGTTATGTCCCTTAGTATCAAAACCTCGTGTCTTGGGGTGGTTTTATTGCAAGTCAACAAGTTATCTGGAAAATAGTTTGTGGGAAATATGTGAGTCTTTAAGGTTGATGTTCTTGTGGAAATGGAATGCATGTACTATATGTATAGCCTTTGTGTAGAGGTGGGGGCATACACATCTGTGTTTATTAGTGTTTCACTTCTTTTGTGTTTTGGTTCAATTCATGGGGCGTTTACTATGTATGCATGCAGTGTGTGTTGGAGTATAATTGTGTGGTGGATTATATTGGGTATCTGCCATGCTGGGGCGTGTATTTGTTTGTGAGTGCGTTAGTGTATGTTCTGACCAAACTCTTTGCTGGTCTCCCAGGTATCGGTGGAAGACCGAAGTTGGGGGACTGGTAATTATAGTCATGATAGGGCATGCATGTATGATAAGATGTACTTCCTTTCATGTGGGCAAGGATGAAAAATTTCACTTCTACTATTTAGCTAAATGTCTGGGTGCTGAGAGCTCATTAAAATCGCTCTTTTCTCAGCCAAGCATAATCTGGACTTCTTGCTGCTATTTAAAATATGCTTTACATTTCTCTAGAATCCTTCACTTTATGCTGTACTTGATACACATTGTGACTTCTCTTGAGGAGTAGCCATTTCTTAGCGGGGTCATTAAAAAAATGCCTCTTTAATCTGCAGGATGCCTGAAACACAAAAATGCAATGTGATTAAAAACTTTGAAAACCACTGAGTACAATAGAACAAGTCTGATTAAGATATCTTATCAATTGCCTTTGTAATAAATTTTTTAAATTGTAAAAAGACTTTATGGACACCATATATATATATATATATATATATTAATGTTTATTGCCAAGCTAACATGGCGGTCCAGAGAAATAGGATGAATGCTGCTGTTGATTAGCTCCAAGAGGCGATTGCCTCCAGCTAGCTATATGACGCACAAACCTGCATCCATAAACCTTCGAACAGGGGAGGTCATCAACTTCCTTTTACTGGCTTGGCATCCACAGACCGGTTTCAGGGTAGTTGCTCCTTATCAATGTGGAGCTGCTGAGTCGAGCAGGGCTCGCTGTTGACCTCTGTTCAAAGGTTTTATTTATATATATTCATTGAAACACAATCACTGATTTTCAAAAATAATAATGTTATAATTTCTTAATTTCTCTCTCTCTCTCTCTATGTGTGTGTGTGTATGTATATATGTGTGTGTATATATATAAATATATATAATATATATATATATATATATATATATATATATATATATATATATATATATATATATATATATATATATATATATATATATATACTGGCGGTAAGAAGGCAATATCTGACCAGAAGCTTACGCAAAGTTTTCAAAAGGTTTTCATTGTTCTCGACACAATCAAGGAAATCTTGTGCAACTGAAACCTAAAGTCCCTTTTTGGTCAGCTGAAAGCAGTTTTGGCACAAGCTTGGCTGACACACATCTCATTCCCAAATCTTCAGTGATAATGGATTGAACTGAACCGTAACTAATCAGCACATCTTCTGATAACTCATAGATGGCGATTCGACGATTTCCCCTCACAGCTGCACGCACATCTGCAACGTTTTTCTCAGTTCTGCTGGTTGCGGGTCTCTCAGAACGTTCGTCAATATTGACGTTTTTTTGGCCATCTTGGAAACATCTGAAACACTTGTACATTTGTGTGCGGCTTATACACTCCTCTCCATGCACTTTCTGCAATTTTGTATAAGCCACTGAGCAGGTATCGCCATGACAACTTTCTCTGTCATAGTCAATACAACGATCGCACGCTACACACCTTCCTTCTAAGCACTGCTGTAAACAGTGGAAGTGAGCTAGAACGTTAAAACTTAGTGTGTATGCACAGCAGAGTTCAAGTCAATTTTTGCCGAGCGGCTTAACTCTGCGTGCTTTAGCTTTGTTACTATGGCAACAGTTCAGATACTCATTGATCAGACCTCGTATGTATGTATGTATGTATGTATGTATGTATGTATGTATGTATGTGTGTATGAATGTGTGCGCGCGGGCGTATGCTTGTTCACAGTTTTTAGATCGATGAAATCAGTAAAACATGTTATTCTTTTATTCGTGAATGGAAATAAGGGCTTATATTAGAAAGGACAAACCTGGAAAAATCGATTAAAGCGGAAGAAAAAGTTGGAAGTATATGTATATATATTATTGTTCACATAGCATTTATATATATGTTGTAAACGATAATATTTTGAAAACAAAAGTGTTTAACATTTAATTTCATATGCATATGCATTAATTTTGTCTCAGAAAAGAGTGCGACCTCATATGCAAACATCATTTTCTGAGACAGGAGAGTCTTTATGAGACAGAAAACAAAGATTTCCAATCACTTATAGAAAACCTTATGACAGTGAAAAATCCCTCCTCAAAGAGGTACTTCTAGAGATCAAAAATAAACTTAGAATCTCCCGTGAAAATGAAAGGGTAGAAAGAGAAACCAGGGCGGTGGAAAATATAAAAATAAATCCCAAAGCCTTCTACAAGTTTGTGAAGGAGTCTGTCTCGGTGCACTACGGGATCGGACCACTGTTTGAAGAAGACGGCTCGCTAACTGCAGATCCCAAGAGGATAGTGAAGTATTAAATAAACAATTCCAGAGTGCTTTCATCTCTCCCCTGGAAAACACAAATATATGAGCCTAAAGTGTTTTTCAACACTAAACCTACATGGGGAAAAAAACAACCATTGAACACATCAACAAAAAAGAGGGACATGTAATATTGGCCACTGATAAGATGAGCTCAAACTCAGCAACGGGCCCGGATGGATTTCCGATGTTCTCCTAATAACATGCAAGAAAGCTCTTGCAAAACCACTTCAGACACTTTTTCAGAGTTTCTTTGCACGTGGCAAACTTTTCAAACTGTGAAAGGAGGGTATCATATGTTCTACCCATAAAGGAGGAAACAGAGCAGATGCTAAAAATTACAGGCCTATCTCTCTGACTTCACATGTAAGCAAGGTCATGGAACGCATTGTCAGAATAAGACTGATCATGTTCCTGGAAGAGAATAACTTGCTCACACACAACACTGTTTCCGCCCAGAGAGGAACTGCCTCACTCTGCTACTACAACATTACGACTGGGTACTAAAATAACAGCTCAACCACTCAAATGTGGTTGTGATATATCACGACTTTCCAAAGGCCTTTGACAAAGTTGATCATGGAATGATATGTTACAAATTCGTGACCTTAGTATCATTGGAAAACTGGGAGAGTAGCTGCACGACTTTTTAAAAAACAGAAGTCAGACAGTTGCAGCTAATAGTGCTCTCTTTGGGGAGACATCAATCCTTAGTGGAGTTCCTCAAGGGGACCACTACTGTTTGTGGTGGCTCTCTCAGACATGCTCTCAGTCGTACAGTCAGCCACTCTCACCAGCTACGCTGATAATGCAAAAGTATCACAGATGGTCAAAGACCCTGATGACATAGAAAAACTACAAAACTACCTGTATGCACCATACAAATGGGCTGATGAAAATAACATGCATTCTATGCTGATAAGTTTCAAACACTCCGTAATCGGCCATAAACAGAGTACAGTCGGAATACATAGTACCAGAGGGTTCTACAATCCCAGAGTTCGAATCAGTACGTGACCTGGGAATCCAAACAAGTAATGATGCAACATTCCATGTGCATATTACCAAGATAGCAATGTTGTGCAAGCGAATAGGTGGTTTTATTCTAAGATCATTCAGAACCAGAAATAAGGATCCCATGGAGAACTTTGGTTCTCAATCGTCTGGATTACTGCTCCCAACTACGGTCGTCGCAGAGCGTCAAACTGGTAGCGGAACTTGAGGCAATCCAGCGCCAATACACAAAGAAAATTGACTCGGTGAAACAGATGAGCTACTTGGAGAGGCTAAGAGAACTGAAGCTGTACTCCATGGGGTGAAGGTAAGAAAAATATGCAGTGATACGCATATGGAAGATCCTGAAAGGTCTAGCTCCCAACTTTGGAATTAAAAGTTATACCAACCACCGAACTAGACAGCACTGCATAATACTAAAGATCCCGTCTTTTCCATCCCGAATAAGGACCTAGGACTGCAACAGCCTGATTTCTATGGGACCACAACTGTTTAACATCCTGCTAAACAACTTCAGAGATTTGTGAGGTGTAGATGTGGAGACCTTCAAGAAACATCTGGATAAATTTCTCTCTGAAATCCCAGATGAACCCATATCGCGGTTGGAGGCACAATGAAAGGGGCTCCGTCCAACTCACTTCATCAAAACAGTACGGAAACAAAGAGAAAGGAAACCCAAACACACTGAAAGGCGGTGCTCCAGCATGACCCAACCTTTGGCTGAAACCAGTAAAAGATATATATTTATGTGTATGTGTGTGTGTGAAACTGATAAACTAAATACAACTCACAATAAAAATCTGCAGTTTATTTTTGATTAGAATATCAGCGACTTACAGCAGACCAAAACCTTTGAATGCAGTTTGTCTGCCTTTAGCGTTTCTGGCACTCCCATTCCATTTGTTGTTTTAGTCTTTTTTTTCTCAGTGTGACCAATGAGACACATATTGCGTTTAGTATATGTAAGATATTAATATATTTCAGCGTTAAGCTTTACCCCACCAAGTGAACGTATACCGTTATGTTTTTGAAAATCAGTCCCCCATCAAATTTAATTTCTTATTCGTTGAATTGCATTATATAATATCATAGGCGAAGGTAAAGAATATGTATACCACCCGTTTTCGGCGTAACAGAAAACCTAACCCTAAATTCTAAACACCGGGTGTTCATATTCTTTTCGCCCGTATCATATATTACAGGTACCATCACAATTTTTGTCTTATTCTAGTATGATCACAACTGTCCGATGAATGGTAACATGAAACGCTAATATTTTGTGAAGATTTTTTCGGTTTTAATAAAAGGTGCCTACGTGTGTGTTTATGTATGTATGTATGCATGCATGCATGTATGTATGTATGCGTGTGTGTTTTACTGTCTCCGTGCCTCGACATCGCGTGATAGTTGTAAGCAAGTGTCAATGTCATGCAAACGGTATTCTTTATTTCTAGTATTCCATAAAAGCATGTCTGAGCATGGTGAAATGTTATCTTCCTTGGGACAGGTGAGGGTTGGTGATTGCCCGAGAGTTTCAGTTCTGTTTGTACATATTTGTGCTCGAATGCTGATATTTATCAATGGCTTCTAACATAGTTTTGATACACCATATTCTAGCATGGATCTTTTCTGTTAGGATGTCACTCTTCAATTTTGCTTCAATTGATTTCAAATTTGATGTGTTGATGTAGTTTTGTATGCTCTTTATTGATATGAAATTCATTTCCACCATAAATCAATAAATAAACAGTTAAAGCTTTTAAAGTTTGCAAATTTTTGGTAATTTTAGCCAATTGAAAGTCACAGACATACATATAGGAGGTTCCTATAAGGTTGTTATCCACCCCTGATTGGAACTCTCCGTATAACATGTACGCATGCTCAGTGACTTGCTTTAACAGTTGCAATCAGCTGAATGCACATTGCCAGTGACCTTTGACATAATTACCCACACTCTGTGGTCAGGATTCTTTTTTTGGTTTGATGTCGGTATTGAAGGGATTACCAGACACCGGACAATACAGTGAGAGCAGCTTTCACTCACATCGTGGTATTCGATGCTGTGTACGTGTCTGTCGTGGTAAAATATGCCACTCCTTAACTGTTGCTTTGCTTTCATCCGTAGCACGAGGTAATTATGTCATTATCTGTGAAATTCGGCAACTTACAAAGATCTTTAGATCAGGCAATACTTCACCGAGAGGAGATATAAGCTTCTGCTTATTCTTGTCTGAAGTATCGTCCGATACTTCAGACTTATCGTCCGATGAATTTACTTTGTTGACATTCTTCATCGACAGAATTTTTATTCCGTTCAACCTTTCAGTCAAGTCCACCTTTCTTCCAGTAACATACTGTCCATATAATCTTAAATATTTCTTTAACTCAGGTACAGTAAATACTTCGATAGCTGAATCATCAAGCTGCTTTATATCCATGATAAGACGTAAAACAATAACAATGGCGTGGGTAGTCTGCGGAAGTTTAATTATCTACATGGAGCGCCGCCTAGCCAAGGGAGATAACCTACTTATAGGAAAGCCCTATAGGTGAAAGTTTCTATAGTAATAAGGACCCAGAAAGTAAACTACTGGGGATATGGTATTGAATTGACAATACAGGCAACTACGGAGGATTTGAACAGTGTTGTGGATGAGATTGTGTTGCCTGAAGATGTAAGATCGAGAATCAGTGTAGAGGGAAGGCTGCCGATATGTTTCACATGTGGAGAGAGGGGTCACATGAAAGCGTGGTGCACCCAAAGAGAACAACAAGCAGAACAGGTGGAGAGACAGGATAGTGTGGACCAGGTCATGGTAACAGAAAAAGAAAAAGAGAATGGATTTACTATGGTTAAAAAGAAAAGAAGGAAGAGCGGAGGAATGAGTTCTCCGCCAGAGAAGCAGAAAAAGAAGAGAGAAGAGGTGAGAAAAGAAACTGTGATGGCAGTCAGTAAGAAAGAAGAAAAAAAGGGAAAGTGAAAAGAAAGTGGAGTTATCAGTAAAGATACCTGTTGTTCCAGTGGAGAAAGATTCTGAAATACAACTGCAGGAAGGAGAGTTGGAGAGATTATTTAGAATAGAGGAAGGAAAAAGAGAACAAAAAGTACAAGATAAAGGAAAGAAGATACGAGGAGGAGATGGAGTGTGGTATTATGTGGGTGAAACAGAAAGAACGATCAATAAGTTTAATTAAATAGTAAGAGTGAAGGTGCCTTCATACGTCTACGCAGAGGATATGAAGGCAATACCGATTGAAGAAGAGAACTACAGAAAGTTGAAAGAAATGCGTGGAGATAGCGTTGACCCACCAGGAGTGGAGATAGAATTCAAGGAGTTGCCACCAGTAGTGAATCTGAGAGATATTGAACCACTGATGAAGTTTTACTAAAAGAGGAAAAATAATATATGTTAAATTATGTTATTCTTAGGAAAATAATAGTGATAAAGTAGGAAAAAAAAAAAAAGAACAATTGTAGATAGTAGATATAATGGTTCAAATGGGAGTAGGACCCATGCGTCCATTTTTATTTTTTCATTATTATATAATTTCATCCCATTTACATTTGTTTTGTGTTTTTTTTTTGTCCCCACTGTGGTCTTGTCTGTCCTTGTGGTGTCCGCATCTGTGTTTAGGGCTTTATGCCTAATAAAGAAATCAGTATTTCGTCTGTCTTTACATTCTGAGTTCAAATTCCGCCGAGGTCGACTTTGCCTTTCATCCTTTCGGGGGTCGATAAATTAAGTACCAGTTACGCACTGGGGTTGATGCAATCGACTTTATCTCTTTGTCTGTCCTTGTTTGTCCCCTCTATGGACAATAAAGAAATAAGAAACGTTAGCATGCCGGGTGAAATGCTTAGCGTTCTGAGTTCAAATTCCGTCGAGGTCGACTTTGCCTTTTAGCCTTTCGGGGTCGATAAATTAAGTACTAGTTGCGTACTGGGTTGATCTAATCGACTGGCCTCCCTCCCCCAAAATTTCGAGCCTTGTGCCTAGAGTAGAAAAAAGAAAAAATATGCCTCCACGCGCTCTCTCTTTCTTTCTCTCTCTCTCTCTCTTCTGACACACACACTCTCATGGAGCAACGTGTACTCACACGCAACACATTTACTCTACCTCTCCTCTCCCACTCTCTCTTCTGTCTCTATCTATTTCTCCCTTCCTCCTTCTCTCTTTTGCACGTTTTTTTCTTTCTCTCTTCCGTTTCCATCCCACTCTTTCTTTTTTCTCTCTCCTTCTTTTTTGCTTGTTTTCTTTTTCTTTCTTCCTTCTATTTCACTCTCTCTCATTCACTAGTTTTCTCCCACTTTTATTATCTATGCTAATTGTTTTACTATTTATACACATGGGGAAAACCCACGGACGTTTTTTTTTTCCAAAATCTTTCTATTTTTTTACCACGCACTTCAAAATGAAGGAAAACTTTTAAAAAAATTGACATATAGAATTCTCCTATTAAAAAAAAATAAATTGAACTCCATGAAAATATGTGATTTTGGAACGTCGCTCCCCACAGCTCTAATGACAATGATTATCATTACAATTCTTTTAACACCTTATTTCGCACAAAATAAATAAATAAATAAATAAATAAAATAAACGGATTTAAAAATAATACTGTAACCATATTTACCCCATATTTATAAATTTCTTGCTGGTGTGTGAATATTTTTCCGGGTCTAACTTCAAAATAACTTGCACCATTTGAAATTACATACCTAAATTGTTCTTCAATTGTTTAAATAAAGAAGTGAGTAGGGGTGGGGCAAAATGAGTAACTTCTTATTTCTCACTATTTTCTCTCTACCTGTTTGAAATCATTACATTGGAAGTATTGCATCATTATTTGTACTGGTACACCGTCTTTAAGATTAAAAAAATTGGTCAGCATAGTTGTTGCTGAAGTTGAGAGTCCGAAACATAGTCAGGTGGCAGGTCCTCTTTTTTTTTCAAGAAATTTTTCAACTTTGATCCGATTGTAATTTGTTAATAAAATATCTTGATAATTTTTGGTGTTTAACAATCAATATTCTTTTCTCCATTAGATTCCGAGTCAACTTTTTTTCCACACTAATGTCTAATTTGATAATTTTCTAGTTTCAAAAAATATGGTAAAATGAGTAATGTCTCATTTCAATAATTTCTTCTCTTTAACTGCATGGAGGAGACTCCAGCAGATCGTGAAGAAGCTATAGATAATATTTTATGTTGATTTTTTTTTTTTATTTGGTCGAGTTTCGTTAATTTCATATTATGTGCCAGTTTCCCCTGAGTCTTTTTCCTTTGACTTAGATACTACATTTTAATTTTTTTTTGTATTTCTGATCTTTCTGATTCCTAGGGATGAATATTGATGTGTATGAGTCTGTTTTCTGGAAAATTGAGTGGCAAATTTACTTTATCTTGTCTTACTCATTTTGCCCCAACCAAGGTTGCCTTTTATATGCTCAGAGAGAACGGCGATAATTTTCTGAAATAGTGATCAGATTATGTTATAATGCTTTTAATGCATTTATGGAAGGTTATTTACTTAGCTGATATAGTTTGTGTAAGGTAGTTAACATTTGTGAAAAAATAGGTTATATTTTGTCTCAAAATCAAGAATACAGTAAAAATAGCTCATTTTGCCTCCTCCCTCCCACTGTTTCCAAAATTTACCTTTTCTACAAATGAAATATTTGATCCCGTGGCTGTTTGTAGTCTTTTATGCCAAGGTTGAATTTGTGTTTTGTTTCCTCCGAGATCAATAAAAAATTAAAATCTGTTACCAAACAAAAGCATTCACTTCTTATCACTTTAAACCCCACCCTACCCAACCGCAAAGGGTTCTAAACCATTTTTTTTAGAGAAGGGAGAGTAAAAAGTAAAATAAAACATTTAAGTGGAGAAGCAGACAAAAATATAACTTTGTAAAGTTATATTCTTTCAACTGGAATCTATATTAGATTTTATTAAAATTTGTATAATAAATTGGTCATATATAAATTGGTCATATATATATATAGATAGATAGATAGATAGATAGATAAATAGATAGATAGATGTTATTGTATTTTTATATTATAAGGATTAGCATTAAAAAATTAAAATATTTTGTGTATTGTAGAAGTATGACCAATTTATTATACAAATTTTAATAAAATCTAATATAGATTCCAGTTGAAAGAATATAACTTTACAAAGTTATATTTTTGCCTGCTTCTCCACTTAAATGTTTTATTTTACTTTTTACTCTCCCTTCTCTCAATTATATTTAGTTGCTTTGGAAATTCCATTATACTTTTCACGTTAACGGTCGTTGAACACAGAAGATCATCTCGAGAAGAGGTCCGTATTTATATATATATTTTGCATTATTTTTATATATTCTATATATTCTTTACATTATTTTTAATCGGTTCGAACCATCTAAAAGGCTACTTTTTAGTCTGTATTCTGGAGGAGTTAGAAGAAAAAAATACGACTTAATGTTTGTAACTCACTAAATACTTTCGTTTTGCACACGGAAAAATGTTGATTGCTAGACTACTTTATCAAGTAATCAATCACCAACGAAACAAACTTATCTAACGATCAGATCGAATATAAGCAACATATAGTTAAAACACTTATTCAATCGTGTTTCGTTGCTGTACTAAGTTCAATTCCTCTGGAATGTAAAAATTCAAAAACCGTCTCTTTCGACCGTTTTTCTGTTTCAAACAAAATCAGGTACTGTGGATTTTCTTAGTTTAGCTTGCAAATATCGCTAAAATGTTTGTTCTTGATATGATTACTTTAGACAAAACCTTAACACACGCTCTACACCAGTTTTCGGCGCATACTTTGTTTTCTGCTTTGTTTACATGCTTGGGCTGGGCAAATAGTCAGACAACCTGCCTCCAATTTTTGGCTTCTTTACGTGACCCTCGACCAGAAATATTTTTTCTCCGTTGTTTATGCATTGTAGTTTACTGTAGTTTTGTTGTCAAAGTAAATGAATTGAATTATAAACTGACCAACGGATGGTTGGTTTGCACTTTGCTTAATTAATATGAAGCGTAAATCTCGATATTGGCCATAAAAGTCCTTCGTGCTTAAATTATACTGTCTTATTTTGTTGTACTTGTTGCATATTTTCATTTCAAAAGCTTAATGTATTATAAGTTGAATGCTAAAATCTAACCACACTTTTCCGTCACTCACAAACCAACAGGGACGCGATCTGCAAGAAATAGCAGCTAAATCTTTCTCAGATTATTATTTCGTCGTTATAGAAAATATGTAACAACTTATTAAAAACGGGATTGGCGCTGCTAGAAATTTATTTCATTATATAAAGTTACTGTATCAGGGCAGACCTAGTTAAATATACATACGCACTTATTTTCGAAGTGGCTACGAATGGAGAGCTATTGGCAAGTTATTAGCATTATTCTATTTAGCACTTAACTACAGCAACATAATGTGATTCAACTGGAGATAATTGTCTTTTGCCTCAAGTCGTCAAACAGAATGACAGAATACTTGCATATTTTTTAAATACTTGTCAGAAAACTTTAATCATATACGATGTCCGTTAACCAACTTTAAATAAATGTAAATGTTTATTATTGCATTGTGGTACCGTCACGATTGCAATTGAAAATGCGTACACGCAGATGGACAGATAGAGAGAGAGAGAGAGTCAAGTTGATTTCAGGGAAGAGGATTGATGACATCGTTAGAGTGGCAGACCATATAGTTTACTTCCCTTTACGTGCTTAGTTCAAATCTTGCTTATGTCATTGGCTTTCATTTTATTTTGTTGGTTGTAAAATCAAATATTAACAAGAGCACTCAGAAAGCGCAATCCTCCGCCAAGGCAACACCAACCTCCTCAACGATTAGCCAGAGATAATTTTTTAAATGAGAATATCTGAAATAAACTCGATTGCTCTCACAAACGAGAATACTAAAAATGAACCCGACCGCTCTCAAAAATTAAGTAAAAAAAGGCAGGAAAAATAATCCAGAATCCTTGTCCGGTACCTGATGATCCCAAATTCTAATAATTTTGTGCCAGTCACAAGGCCAGACATCCCTGAAAGTTTCATCCGAATCCATCAAGCGGGTCTTGAGATATCTTGTCCACGGACAAACAAACAAACACGACTGAAAACAATACCTCCGCCTTCGCTAAGGCTGAGGTAATAATGAACTCAGGTGTACTACAGCTCATCAGAAAAAGTAGCAAAAATGCATGAGATCTCTTTTAATAAAACATTAAGTGCTGCCATGATTAAAATATACACAGAGTAGGGAGTGGTTTGAGAAAGATTTAGCTGCTATTCCTAGTAGGTTTAGGTAAAATTTAGAGATTTCACTTGGGTCATAAATGCATAAAATAAGCATTGAAGAGTGATTTCAGCATAGTACTATTTGAGGCAGATTTGCCTGTTGTATCTAGCAGCTCTAGCATACATGAACCTTTTACATATGAATTTAAATGTTTCCTAGTAAGGAGCATCTATGGATCTAGTCCTCATTCGTAAAATGAGCCCCCTTAATTTTGCTTAGATTGCTTTTAATTTTAGTATATTGATGCAACTCTGAATTTTGATTACGATTAACCAATTACTTTATCTTGTAAATGAAAGAATCTGATGTTATTTGGAATTAAAGTTGACACCGCTCCGCTAAATGCAGAAAATTTCTGTTTTGCTATTGGCTAAAAGTACTAAGCTTTTTTGATTTTTAAACCTCTGTAACTTTTTTCTCCTCAACATCATACCTTCAAAGCAATGAGACTGGAAGGCTACATTATTATAGCTGATTTTCAGATTTTTTACTTCCTTTTCAAAAATGCATATTTTGTGAATGAAAAACACTAGATCCAAAACTACAATCAATGAAAAGACAGTGAGATGATACATTTTGATTTTATTAGGTATTTCTGTTTATTTAGAAACCTACAACGAACAGGTCAGACACTAAATTTTACAGGGTACAACCTTAAAGTTGACACCACTCCACTAAACGCAGAAAATTTCTGTCTCGCTGTTGGCTAAAAATACCCAGCTTTTTCGATCTTTAAACCTCTGTAACTTTTTTCTCCAATGTTTTTCTCCACAGCATCATACCTTCAAAGCAATGAGACTGGAAGGCTACAATTATTATAGCTGTTTTTCAGATTTTTTATTTCCTTTTAAAAAATGCATATTGTGCAAATGAAAAAAACTAGATCCACATCTACTATATAGAAATGCTGTCTTATGGTAAAAAAAACATGATGATGATGTATGTATGAATGAATGAAACTGTAGACTGTAATTTGAGGAAGATTAGGCTGCTATATCTATTAGAGTCCAGCTTACATCATAAATTTTAATGCTTATTTTAATACAACTTTAATACATACTCTAGATATAGTAGTTAAATTACATCTACAAAACCCTTCAACGCAGTGTCGACCTGTCTCCATACTATATAAGCCTGCCCTTTTCATTAATGACGTCCGCTTTGGAGAATTATTGATTCTTGTAATTATTTCCCCTTCTCATATGCAAGCATACTCAATTGTCATTTGGTAATTACTGCAAATCATCTAGAGACAGAGAATTTTATTAAATCAAGTATTTGTATTCTATGGTATTTGATATACTTGTATTTTCATATATATATATAAATTTAATGAATGGAGTAAAACGCATATTACGTGTAAGCTGGTTCCCATGCATTTCCCTGAAGAGAAGATTACATTTTTAACATCGCCGATTCCTATGGATGGTATAATTTGTAATTCTTCGAAACATATGTTGGAAATAAAAGTATGCAGTTAGAATATGCGTTTTACTCCATTCATTAAATTTATATATAATCAAGTACCCAAAATATCAAGGAGTTTCTACCTCATAAACAGGAGTTACACCACAGTTATTTTGTGATCTTTGCTACCCTGGTATCTATTAACCAATTTATTTTGTCTGAGTTATTTATTAATTAGGAGAAAATAAATACATATAATAAAATATATATATATATATATATAGATAGATATATAGATTCAGGTGAATATGGTACTTAAGTTTAGGCACCGGAATTAAGTATGGTATTATCCATACAGTTTCAAAATAAGGTGATTAAAGTCAAAATAAGCAACAAGGATATCCAAAGTTAATGCAGTACGGTCGTTTCATGCGACTCTATTTAATTAAGCAATGTGAACATTACATCAAATATAAAATGCAGAGCAATCCTCAGCTGCACAAAGATATAGAAATTTTATGAAATTACATTTAAACAGATGGACATATTTTTATAACTACATCTAAACTCTCCAAGTAGAAAGGAAGAATACAAAAAACCATTTTGACTTAGCCAGACCATACAGGCTAGTAAATAATTCTAAGCAGATTTTTAACTGTCACAGATTTTATTTGTTTTTTTGTTTCTGATTTATGGACTATCTTACAGACCTAGGGATCCAAGGCTTAAGAGGGCATTGGCATTTTCTTTGTTTACCCCTTACCCTACAAATACATATATGTATATACTTTTATTCTTTTACTTGTTTCAGTTATTTGACAGTGGCCATGCTAGAGCACCATCTTTAGTTCAACAAATCGACCCCAGGACTTATTCTTTGTACGCCTAATACTTATTCTATCGGTCTCTTTTACCAAACCGCTAAGTTGCGGGGACGTAAACAAACCAACATTGATTGTCAAGAGATAGTGGGGGGACAAACACAGACACACACAAATATATACATATATATATGTATATACAATGGGCTGCATTCAGTTTCTGTCTACAAAATCCACTCACAAGATTTTGACCAGTCCAAGGCTATAGTAGAAGACACTTGCCCAGGGTACCACACAGTGGGACTGAACTCGGAACTATGTGGTTGGGAAGCAAGCTTCTTACCTCGTTTTTACTCTTTTACTTGTTTGAGTCATTTGACTGCTGCCATGCTAGAGCACTGCCTTTCAACTGTGTTACATTGTGGGTTTTTTTCTCCAATTTTCCTTTTCAAAACACCCCACAGATGTTCTATTAAGTTTAAATCAGGTGACATGGTAGGCCAAGGCAATACCTTTACCTTTTTATCTGGTAAAACTTTAGTCGTCATCTTTGAAATGTGTTTAGAGTCATTATCTTGTTGGAACATGGAATGTCTTCCTTGATGCTTTTCAACATTGCTTTTTGCAATATGTCACAATAAAGCCTTGAATCCATTGTTCTCTCAATAAATGTGAGCCCTCCCACACCAGCCACACTCATGCATCCCCAAAGCATAAAACTTCTGCTGTGGTTTTTCACAGGAGGCATGGTGCATTTGTTGCTATTGTCATCACCTGGTTGTTGCCATACTCGTTTAATACCATCTGACCCAAATAAGTTGATTTTATTCTTGTCAGAAAAAATAATTTTATTCCAACACTTCCTTCCCTTACATAGGTTTTGGCAAAAGAAAGATGAAATGATTTATGCCTCGTAGCGAGGAGAAACTACTTACAAGGAATGCATCTATGAAGACCACATTGGATTAGACTTTGGCGAACTGTATGAGCGGACACACGATGCTTGTAGTCTATCATGCAACATTAGATGTGCAGTTAAAATATAAGGATGACCCAGACAATGTTTATTACTTAGCCATCCAGTAGCTTTGTATATTGAAATTACTTTGGCAACAATGTTTATGCTAATATGAATTCGTTTGCTTATTAACATGTATCCTAAATAATTCTTGAGCAATTTAAAAATAATTTTCTTCAAAACTTCTTATAATTCCTTTCCTTTTGGTGCCATTTTAATCACAATACATCTATACATATGTATATGTGTGTGTGTGTATATATATATATATATATATTGCACCAGGAAATCCATGTGAAACCAGCTATCTTGGTTGAAGGAACAATTCTGAAGGTAGTAGACAAATTTGTCTACCTGGGCAGCATACTCAGCCGTTCTTGCTCCCTGGATGAGGAAATATCTTTCAGGTTGCAGAAAGCAACTAATTCCGTCCGGTCTCTTCAGTCTCATGTCTGGTACAAGCATGGCATAGCAAGGCAAACAAAAGTTGCTGTGTACCGTGCATGTGTACTAACATTGCTCCTCTACTCATGTGAGACATGGACTCTGTACAAACGTCAGGTAAGGGTCTTTGAACGCTTTCATCAGAGATGTCTCAGGCACATTCTCAATCTTGGCTGGACCTCAAAAATTCCAGACACACAGGTCCTGAGGACAGCTGATATCTTAAGTATTGAGGCGATGGTGCACAAGCACCGGTTACGCTGGACTGGACACCTTATTAGAATGAAGGATAGCAGGATTCCTAAGCAGATACTATATGGAGAACTTGTGAATGGAAGGAGACTCCGGCAGAGCTCAAAATTGATCCGTTGAAAATACTTTATTACAACAACAATAACAATAATAATAACAAATAAATAGACCTATGTACATTTTTTCATTGAAGACAGTTTTCTTTTCTTATTTACAATTTATGATAACGTAAATGTAATACGGATATTGGAGATATAATATAGCGTGATAGTACTGAGGTTTATATTTTTTGCTGAATTGATATAAGATTAAATTTTATTTTAATTGTGTATATTGGTATGTGCTAGAGTTTATTAGAGTGAATTTTATTTAAGAACATTATCATTATTATTATTATTATTATTATTATTATTTAAGTGTGTTTTTGTTTTACTCTAGTTTGAATGTTATAATTAAGAAATTTTTTTTAAAAATTGTTTTCTACGGCATGATTTCTTTCTTTCTTTCTTACATTCTTTATTTATTTATTTATTTATTTATTTAATTTGATATTTATTTTGATGATTATTGCTCTAACGGATCTTATAGCGTTCTAAATTGAACAGTAACTGAAATTTATAATATAAAATTTTTAGGTTTAGATTTGAGTAAATTTACCGTTTGCTCGTTCATTGCACATTTGGGATGGAAAGTTGTGTGCCATCTATTACTTTTTCATCCTGTTTTGTATATTTTCATGGGTCAACTATGAAAATTAGATTTGAATGGTTTCTGTTTTTATTGGATGTGTTTTGCTAATAATAATGATGGTGATGATAGCAATAATAATGGGACCCTGAGGAGATGGAGTATCCTATATTTTATAATATTTTATAATATTTTATGATATGTATTAATCATTCTGGATGTTCTATCGAAATGTACATAGGTCTATTTATTTGTTATTATTATTGTTATTGTTGTTGTAATAAAGTATTTTCAACGGATCAATTTTGAGCTCTATTTAAAGTTGATATATATTCAAAAACTCAAATGTGAGTTTTTTGCTAAGATTGTTAACAGATACTATATTTTTTACCAAATTTTTTGGTAAAAAAAAATATATTTAACATATATATATATATATATATATATATAGGAGTGTGTGTATATATATGTGTATATGTACATATGTATATATATTATTTTAGTCTTTTACTTGTTTCAGTCATTCGACTGTGGCCATGCTGGAGCAATGCCTTAATAAGTTTTAGTTGAAGAAATTAACCCTAGGACTTATTCTTTGTAAGCCTATTACTTATTCTGTCTGTCACTTTTGCTGACAAACACATATATACACATATGTGTATATATGCATATATATATATATATATATATATATATATATATATATATACATACACACACACACACACACACACACACACACACACATATATATGTACACACAATTTTTAAGTTGCATTAGAGATCTGCATAGGAGAAGGTTGATCTGAAGGTTTGCATTGGAGATCTGGATTGGAGTAACTTAGGAAAACTTACCAACAGCCTTAACCAAAAAATAAGGGGCCTGTCCCTTCTAGGTTAACTCTATGAGCAACTTAGCCAATCACTGATATCAGCCGAGTGAGCATTGTTGTTGGAGAAGTCAGCATTGTCCAATAAAAAAGAGGAAGAGTCCATAAGTCATGTTGCCATGGTTTGAGAATATGTCCGGCCAATGCTTCCGGATCACTGTTTATATCCACATCGGCTGCAATGACAACTTGTCTATAAAACTTCGCCATAGACAACATTGTGTGTTCTTCCCTGAGGAGCATACACAAAAAGAGCGTTTCTACTACCCACACGGGAGCAGGCCACATATAGTTGCCCATGTGAAAAGCATGGCTCCCCCAAATGGATGCTTGACACCGGTGTGCTGAAATCCTCAAAATTTCACTCCACCTACTCATTGATCTTTTCACCATCTATTTTTCAATGTACGGGAAAAATACGGAGATTAAGAATATGGATAAAATTTGTTTTTAAATCTCAAATTTACCATGAAAAACTCCAGCTAAATTTTTAGATAACACTCGCACAATTTTCACTAAGAAAAAAATAAATCGGATTTTTTGCGTGGAATCAACTATCCTGGCCTGCGGTGATCTTACGATACCAGTGCCAAATCCCTCCAACACTTTTACGGAAAAGGCCAATGTGATGTAAATAAACACACGTGGGTTAAGTGACAGCTTTGGCACTTGGGTAAAAGGCGATCTTATGATACATTTATATTGTGTAATTCACTGACAAATTGTTACATACCTCTTTGTTTCATTGTTGTTAAATAAATGGATTGTCAATAAACTTTTTTCTTCTGCGTGAAATATAAACAAAACTCTTACGCTCCCAAAGTAGTATGTGTGTGTGAGAGTGAGAGGGGGGGGGGAGAAAGATGAACGATTTAAAATAAATAAATGATTTAAAATAAATGTATTTTAATTGTTGTGTGAGAAAGTATATATAATCTCATTATAAAATATTGTATCTTTCAAAAACATCCTATATTTGAAACTACGCTCTAGGACTAACTTATATTTTGCATTTGCGACTCCGTTGGTGGCTAATGAGCCCTGCTTTTGACAAGCATACACGACTGCAAACATTGCAGATTAAACTTTCCCCATTCACTATATGAGCTGTGTGCTTTTGCGCAGCTTGCTTAAGTTCTTCATGCTCTCTCAAAAGTGTCGATCCCCTCCTTAACCTGCTTCCTCCATCTGTGGCGATGACAGGCATTGTTCTCCCATTGTTCTCCTGCATATCACAGACCTTTAATGAGGACATGACACAGTCCTTAAAGCGCAGCCTTGGTTTCTACCGGAGTCTCCTTCCATTCACAAGTTCTCCATATAGCATCTGCTTAGGAATCCTGCTATCCTTCATTCTAATAAGGTGTCCAGTCCAGCGTAACCAGTGCTTGTGCACCATCACCTCAATACTCAAGATATCTTGCAAGGCATTTGGACTTGGCATTAGCCTGGACAAGACTGTTGTAATGTTCCAGCCTGCAGCAGGAAATCCATATAGAAGCATTGAGATGTATTGTAAGATACAGAAATAAATTTTTTACTCAAACACGTAATAATGCTATAAATAGCGTGATCAGGATGAATTATCCATATACTGCATTATATAACTCCCTACTAGAACAGAAATACCCACTCAAATTAATAAAAAATGGTATTTCATGAGCAATGAAACTGGACATCACACAACTCAGAACTCCAAAAAAGAAAAACAAAGAAAACATCATCCTTTTCATAAACACACACAATCCTGGAGTTACCAACATGTTTCAAATTATACATTCAAACTTACCAATAGTCCTACAAACCCCAAAATGGGAAACCTATTAAACAAATACTGCATAAGAAACAGTAAATGCCAAGAGAAAAACCTGCAAAAACAACTGACAAGAGCAAAATTCTCATCAGAGAATGAAACCGAATTCTTTGTAAAAGAATGTGGAGACAGTAGATGTGGTATCTGCAATAACCCCATCTACAAATATATAGAGGGAAACAAACAAATAAAATTTAAGAGTGGTCACACATTCAAAGTAAATGCAGACATGAATTGCAAGATGCAGAACGTAATATACTGCATAACTTGTCTCACACGCAAGGAGAATTATACAGGTGAAACTGGAAATTCTTTATGCCAATGAGCCAGAATTCATTGAGATGTCCGACAGGAGGTACTGCAAACGATTCCACTGAGTAAACACTTAGAAACATGTGGAGAAGGAAAATTTAAGATCTTTCCCTTCTATAAATGCCCTAGGAATGACACCTTCTTCAGAAAAAATATGGAACAACACTTCATAACAGAATTCTCCCCCAAACTGAATGGCTGAAAATATGAAAATCACAGCAACTTCCCTATAAACCCATCCATCTGGAACAATTAGCTTAGTCTGTGTAATAATGTCCTCATAATGTACAAGAAATTGTAAGTATATCTGTTTCATTGAGCTCCTTCACAAGACACTTTCCCTTGTACATTATTACCCATCCAAATATCTTCATTTTTGTAAAGAATTGTTCCTTATCTTCATTCCTCATGAAATATATATATATATATATATATATAAATATATATATATATTCTGTTTTTGGATTTGGTTTGCGAACATTTCAGAGTATTTGGATGTCAGGCTGGGGACAGTGCAGAGGATTTGTAAAGAGTCGGATGTATCTAATGATGATTACGAAGGTACGGTAGCTTGGAAAACTCACTCTGATCGTTCTGATAAGAAAAGAAGTCGTGAATTTGTTGGTGGGATCTAGACCTTGATTGAATGCGATCCCCCCCAAGTCAATTGGGTCCATCGTCTTGAACATGGGAGTACCATAGTTTTTTTATTAGGCAGTTAGTGCATGAAGACATTCGGTATTCCTCATACACGATGAGAAAGGGCCAATTTTTCCCAAGCCATCAAGATCAAGAGGAAAGACCACACTACGAAGCTTTTGAACGAACTCAAGCATCCCATCCAACTGAACATGGTTTGTTCTTTCTCAGACGAGAAAAATTTCTGCAAGGATCAGATGGCGAAAACACAGAACAACCGTTGGCTTGCCATGTCTCCCCCAAAACACGTGCCGAGATTGATAAAAATCAAGCATCCAGTCAACATCTTGGTGTTTGGAGTGATCACGAGAGATGGTGATGTTATGCCTCCATTCATCTCCCCACACGGCCTCAGACTCAACACAGAGGCCTACATCAGGTGCCTGGAAGGGTTAGTGCTGCCCCTGGTCAAGAGGGTGGCTGCTGGAAGACCCTATGTCTGGCAACAGGACTTTGCACCATGCCACACAAGCAGGAGAATCCAGTCATGGCTATCAGACAATTTGTGCGACAACATCACCCCTAACATCTAGCCATCTAACTCCCTTGATTATTATGAGTGGGGCACAGTTGAGCGAGCGACCAACAAAACTCATTGTAACATCAAAGACGGACTGAAGGCAAGGACTATGGTAGCATTCACCAACTTAAACAACAAGGAGTCTGTCCAGAAGAGTTGCAAGAGATTCCGAAGTTGTTTGGAGGCCGTGGATGTAAAATATACTCTCCTTCATTTTCTACAATACTCTTCCATTTATCTGGTAGACTTGCAAGGCCCCTCTTTAAAATTCCCTTGTCAGTGACGAAAAATACTCCTTCACTACAGTTTTGACCTCGTCTATAGAATTCATGTTTTTTTTTCCATCCAAGTGATTTTAAAGATGCAAAATAAGTAATAACCAGATGGGCTAATGTCTGGTGAATATGGTGGGTGGGACATCGTTTCCCATTCAAACTGCTCCAGCCTTTGGAATGTCATCCTCACTGTATGTGGCTGAGCATTATCCTGATGGAAGAACACCTTTCGTCTTGAAACCAATGATGGTCGTTTTCTTCTAGCCCTGACTTTTGCCGCTCAAGTTGTTCGCTGGAGATCTCCTTTATTATCGTTTGGTTTGGGTTTAAGAGCTCAAAGTGGACTAAACCTTTCATGTCCCACCAAACAGATAACAACACTTTACGTGGGTGAAGACCTTCTTTAGCCTGGGATGCCGGTGTTTTTCCTTTCCCTACCCACTATCTTCACCGCTTGACATTTATATAGAGAACCGATTTTTCGTCACCAGTCACTATTCGGTTAAAAAAAAGTTCATTCGTGAGACGTGGCAGCAAAGAGCATATATTAAGTCTCTTCGTGCGATTAGACTCGGAAAGTTTGTGAAGAATCCATTGACCCAAGTTGCTGACTTTTCCAATGGCACGCAGGTGTCGGTGAATAGTTATATGACTAAATCCAAGCTTCTCTGGTAGTTCCTAAACAGTTACGATGGGATTTTGTTCCTCCAGGGTAAAATTACTACCTGCTTTTATCGCAAGTTGATGCAGGTAGTTTATCCCGTCCCCCTCCAATCGCGTTATTTATGGGATGACTCACTATTTATGCCTGTATTATAAATATTATACGTGATTTATTGTGACTAGATTTGATGTGATTTTCACATATAAGCAGTCTTGGCAAGATTTCTCACTTCCGGAACTTTTGCGAAAATACTCTGAGTAAATCATTGTTAATCCCAGTGAGTTATTGTTTTTTTTTTTATTCAATGTAAATTGCAATTGGTTAATATCCTGCTACAGTTCGAGAAAGGAAATACCTACACAAGTTTGACCCTCCCTGCTCGACTTTGTTTCCTCATTATTCCTGATAGGGTAGAATTCCGATTATATCGAAATTTGCTGTGAAAAATGTTTTCCAAGGATGGGAAGAGGAGTTTCGGAAAATTCACTCGAGGTCGCTTTGTTTTTTCATAACTTTGAAATTTTTTATAAATCCTTTCAGATGGTGTATATTATTATATCGAAATTTAATACTAAAAAAAAAAAAATTATAATAGGCTCGCACATATACATACTGACACATCAAAAATGAAAATTTGAAATTTGAAAAAAATTATGTGTGCGAGCCCACCATTTTTTTTTTCATATTACATTCCGATATAATCGTAATCCACACCATCAGAACGGTATTTGTAGAAATTTTCGTAAAGAAATACCCATTTTTCTGAAAGTTACGAGGATACAAAGCCGAATTTTGTTAATTTTCAGAAGTTTCCCTCTCTACCATCTGCACCATCCAAAAAAAAAAAAAAAAAAATTGCATAAAAAATATCAATTTTTTTTCTAGAAGTTACGAGAAAACAAAGTCGATGGAGCACAATTGTATAAGTGTGCCCATAATGAAATGTCTATGAAATTAATCTTCACGCACTGTCTCTTCACTCCGATGTCGATTTTCCTATGTATAATTTAACAGCTCTTATTCATGTAATTCTGTCTCATTTTCTTCAGAGATATTAAAATATTATGCTGTTGAAATATTATGCTTTTTCTAACCAAATTATTCTTGATTAAAATGATGTAATTTTTAAGCCGGTGGCTCTTGACCCGTGCACTAGATGAAGCCATTTGGTTTTTCGTTTCATGTCATAAAAATAGTTTCTGACTCAGTTGACTACTATGCCATTATAGTGAATGAAAATTAAATTTCGAAAAAGGTGTCGCATCAGGAAATCCCCGTTTTTTTCTTATATAAAGCAAACATTTCGAGAATTCAACAATTTGCAATCAGAACTTCATATAGGAAGAACAAGAAAAGAAACCAATCACATTTTTATTATTAAGTGAGTTTTATTATTTTTTCAACTTTGATATTGTTTGCTTTTTTTCTTGAAACATTATTTATTATTTAATTTAAAAATTACCAACCATCTTTAGGGAGATTTTAAGAAAATTGAGAACTGAAGAATTGGTCAAATCTACCTTACTTCGTTTAAGAACTTAACACTCTCCTCTATTTATTTTTTTATACCTACGATAAAAATGTCTCTTGTATGTTAAACTTCCACTGTATTTCACCCTACACTCACCGGACGGATTTTGGTTTTTTGTTTTGCATTACGAACTTAAAAACGATGAGAGAAGCTTTTTCGGTTAAAGTTGTTGTTTCTACCACATTCCACAACCACCTGGTACTTTCGTTTTTAAGTGCGTAGTGTTAAAAAAAAAAAAATGACCAGGAGTGGCTGTATGGTAAGTAGCTTGCTTACCAACCACATATTTCCGGTTTCAGTCCCACTGCGTGGCACCTTGGGCAATTTTAATTCATACGTGACTCTACATATTGTTTTTCTCACTCGGGATATCTAAGTCTATTTTTATACGTCACTGGATTAATTTTGCTGTGAACTTCCTTGATAGCTGTCACCGTCTCAAAGGAGGAAGAAACGAACGAATTAAGCGGTTGGTTTGTCTTTTAACTTTTACTTGTGTAAGTTATTGAACAGCGGTCATGCTCGGTCACCTCCTTGGAGGGTTGTAGTCGAACTACTCGACCCTAGTATCCCATTTTTTAAAATTCTCTCTCTCTCATTGCCGAACCGTTAAGTTACGGTGACGTAAATAAACCGGGGCATACCTACACGTGTACCCCCATCCCGACTTTGTTTCTTCATAATTTTCAGAAAAATCGATATTTTTGAATGATTTTTTTCTCTCTCAAATACCCCCTTCAGATGGTGCAGATTACGATTATATCGGAATTTAATATGGAAATTTTTATCGAGTGTGTGGTGGGGAGTTTCGGAAAAGTCACATGGGTCGACTTTGTTTCCTCATATCTTTCAGAAAGATTAGTATTTTTTTTATGAAGTTTTCTTGAAAAAAAAAAATTGGGGATTCGTACATATACATACAGACACATTTTTCTTTTTCGAAATTTCATGTTTCATTTTATGTATATATGTGGTGTGTATCAGCATGTATGTGTACGAGACAACCAAATTTTATTTTTCGTATTAAATTCCGATATAATCGTAATCTACACACTCTGAAAGGTGTGTGTAGAGAATTTCATTAAAAATTACCCATTTTTCTGAAAGTTTTGACAAAACAAAACCGGACTCGTGTGAATTTTCCGAAACTCCTCAGCCCACCCTTGGAAAACCATTTTCACCACAAATTCACTCGTATTTGGTCGAAACTGCCACAGACTGCGTTAATTTCTGTAGTAAGCTTTTATTTATTTACTTTTGTTTTCATGTGTTGAAGGCGACATTTGCTTTGAAGCCGGTGGAAAGTGAAACAGAGGATAGAGCGAACACGCATGCACGTACGCCTATTATCTCATCTCTCTATACACGTACATATATAAATACATACATTCATTGTTCAAGTGTGTTTGTGTCTGTGTGTAAGTGAGTACAAATACATCAAGCTCAACTCGCTCGCATGCGCATACACACGTACGGCGCACTTACGTACGTACATACATACATACATAACATTATATTACATTACGTTGCATACATTGTGCGAGTGTTTCACTATTCAAGTCATGAACACGAAAGTCTATCTCTAAGTGTGTGTCATAAAAACAAAAATAAATAAATTTTACGGAAATTGACGAACAACCAGCTGATGTTTTCACATTCCAAAAGCTATTATTTCGCATTATGAAAAGACGTAATTTGTTATGAGAGTTCCCCAGCTTAAGCTGGTTCAGAGCGCTCCGTCGGAATTTAGGAGTGGCCGGGTTCGATGCCCTGTGAAAGCTTGTTGGCCACTTCTTTTTGTTCTTATTTTCTAAAGGATATTTACCTGATTTTCCAAGCTGCCCTCACATACTTCTTGCGTCGCAAATACTTTTATTTGTGTGTGTGTGTGTGTGTGTGTAGTAATCCCTTGCCATATCGCGGTTTATTATTTAAGCTTACGTCGATTCTTCTGTGGTTTTGTTTTGCTTTTATGATAAAATAAATATATCCAAATTATAAAAATATATATAGTACAGCACTGTTTCTACTTCGCGGATTTTCACCTCTCGCGGGGGCGTTTTGAAATGTAACAACCGCGATAGCCGAGGGATTAATGAATATATATATATATATATATATAAGACTATTGGATTTTACTTACAAGGTATTGGAATCTTATATGTATACCATTCTGCCTAAAAAATGGATTTACAAATACAATATCCCTACATTCACTCTCTATTTCCTATCTTATCTAAACTAACTATTACTTAACCATCCTCTCACACACGTCTCCGATGAAGGGATATAATAAATATCCTGAAACAGCTATAAGACCTTTTTATAAATGTTCTACAATGTACACAGCCTTGGTTTTTTTTTTATCTCATTACGAAAAGTAAATCCTTATATTCACACGCTGATATATGACCTACGTTGGACCCCTTATTCGCATAATCACCAAACCTGGAGTTTAACTGTGGTCTACCCATAGCACTTACTCAGCATTACCTGAAACCTCTGGGTCTAATTGACACCACTATCGCTCATAACCTCCATTTCTCTATAAATATATGTATGTATGTATATATATATATAACTGTTAAAGAGGACAACAAATGTTAAGGCAAGGCAAACGTCTCAAGTCATATACATTATTATTATTGGGAAAAAAAAAATTCAAAGTCTTACAGCTGTTTCTGGGATATCCCAGAATATGGGATATTCTGTCATCAGAGATAAATAGGGAAAATCTATACCCTTGTCATTTTCCCTATTTGTCTCCAATGACGGAATACCCCATACTTTGTAATATCCCAGAAACAGCTGTAAGACTTGGAATTTTTTTCCCCAGTATATGACTCGAGATGTTTGCCTTGCCTTAACGTTTGTTGTCCTCTTTAACAATTATATATCTTCTATATCAGAAATCTGCAATAGCTCCATAACTACTGTCTTGGCTATAACCTTGGAACCCTAGTAATCCATTACCTAGCATACCTAGGTCTCCTGTGAACTAAACCCCCATATTTTGTGTGTGTGTACACACACACACACACACACACACACACACACACACACACACACACACACACACACACACACACACGTATGTAACACAACCACCACCACATGCGCGTGCACGCATGAGTTGTCTAAGAGACAATAAGGTTTGTTACCTAACACTCCGTCGTATTCTTTATGCAAAACCGATTGGTAATACCAGCCATGGTGAATATTTAATACTATACATTTTGGATAATATATATATATATATGACACAACTACAGATGTGTGCCCCCTCCAGCTCCAAATTGGTTTTGGTTTAACTTTCTGGAAAATTGATAAAATTTTAGATAAAATTGTGACATTTGTTTCAGATGGTGTAGATTACAATTATATTAGTTTCTGAAATGAATAAAATAAATGAGGGGAGCATTATTTACACACTTCATCAAAATGTATAAGGAAACGAAGTTGAGATGTATGAATTATTCAACCCTGCCCCCAGTTTATTTCTTTCACATCAAAAATTCAGATATAATCATAATTTACACCATCTGAAATGTGTTAGTAGAATTTTTTTTTTTAATATATCCAGTTTTCAGTAAGTTACAAGTAAACAAATCGTAGTATGTGAGCTTCCTGAGAATCTTCTACGCCCCACCAAAAAGATTCGCAAATTCCAATATAAACCTAATCAACATCAACTAAAATGTATTTCTTGAAAATTCCATTTAAAATAAATGCATTTTCCAGAAGGTTATAAAGAAACGAATTTGTAGGTGGGGTATTTCAGAGGTTTATCTTAGGTTAGGCATTTCTCCTGCAGTTGTTTTACCAGAAGTATAGCATCAGTGGTGCTTCTCCCTGGCACAAAACCGAACTGCATCTCATCTAAACTTACTCTCTCCCTAATAAGTTGGGCTATGACCATCTCCGTGACTTTCATCACCTGATCCAACAATTTGATACCTCTGTAATTATTTCTATCTAATTCATCACCTTTACTTTTGTAGCAGTTGACTATGGTGCTGCTACACCAGTCATTGGGTATGACGCCTTCATGTATCACCTGATTAACTATACAGGTGACTGGACCATAGCCTACACCACCAGATATTTTAAACATCTCAGCAGTGATTCCTGAGGGACCAGGAGCTTTCCCTGTCCTCATATCCTTAATTTATCTATCAAAGTGCTGTCTATTCATCTATGCTTATACTAATGTCTTCTCACCCACTATATATATATATATATATATATATATATATATATATATATATATATATATGAATGAATGTATGTATGTACTTTTGAAAGGTTATTTTGTCAATGAAAACACACTGGTCCTATTATACTTCTTTTCATTATTATTAGGCAACTAATATATATATATATATATATATATATATATATATATATATATATATATATATAATAAAGTAAAGTTGTAAGATACCGCACGAGTGGAAATATATATGAAAGAAGGTTTGAAAATGCAATTTTAAAGATGTTTATTCACTTGACCGGTTTCACTTTTTTAGAAAAAGATTGTCAAAAGTAAAATGTAAAGCTTTGTATAAGCTCTGTTGTGTTACGTACTGATTGTCACAAAAGTATTAAAATACATATATACACTCTTTGATAATAGTTAGAAAATGTTTAAAACAGTTTAAAAGAGAGTATTCAACAAAAAGTGTTTGGTAGTATATATATATATATATATATACCTAGAAGGAGATATATTTAAGAATTTACAAAAAATTGGAGAGGAACCGGCCTGTCTTTTTAACATGTTCTCTCTCTTGTGTGTAGCTAAGGAATGTTTGCTATTTTAAGGGACAGTGTGGGAGGCTGGTTACGATGAGGGGGAGGGGCAATGTAGAATTAAAAGGATTTTTTTTGTTTCTGGGCTAGTCTGTTGTGGTTCAGTGGTTTTTGGGACTGGTCTTAGAGGTCAGAATGGTGTGAGTGTGTGTGTCTCTGTGCACATCTCCATGTGTGTGTGTATATAAATGTGTTTGTGTGCCATTGTTTGATTGGTCCCAGAGTTTATTGTGGTGGGTGTATATGGGTCTGTGTGTGTTTTATATTTGGTAGGGTGATGTGTATATGTGTGCACGTTTGTGTGTGTGTATGTGTGTGATTAATAAGTGCCCACTAAGTGGTATCTGTCTAGTGGTGGGATCCCTAAGTTGTTGGCGGTGGACTGTCATCCTTTCTTACACACATACACACATATACACATGCATATATGATGGGCTTCTTTCAGTTTCTATGTACCAAATCCACTCACAAGACTTTGGTTAGTCCAAGGTAGAAGAAACTGGCCCAAAGTGCTATGTAGTGGGATTGAACTCAAAGCTGTGTGGTGTGAAAGCAAACTTCTTAACCACATAAGCATGCCTGCACCTACAGAGCCATGCTTTACACCAAATGTTTTTCTTCATCCGATATGTTTGGTTACATTCATATAACATCTTTTATAAATCCTTTAATGCCATAAACATGTGCTTGTACATCTTTTATCTGTTACCTGCTCAAACTATACATTTTTTATAGCCAACTCGTTCCATTGAACTATTTTAACCCTGATTAGGATGTTGGTTTTAAGGTCTGGACTTATCCGAGTACTTATTCAGTGTTCATCTAATTCTATGCTTATACTAATGTCTTCTCACCCACTATATATATATATATATATATATATATATATATATATATGTATATATATATATATATATATATATATATATATATATGTATATATATATATATATATATATATATGAATTATGTATGTATTTTGGAAAGGTTATTTTGTCACTGAAAACACATGGGTTCTATTACACTTCTTTTCATCAACTAATTAACTAATTTACTAATCAATTGCTTGATTGATAATTCTTTTTCAGAGTTCTTTTATCACCATTCATGGCCTCATAAACGATATACCCTTGTTGCTCCAGGTTTTTCATGATGCATCCAAACTGGGCACACTGAGGGGACATGTTATTTATGAGGTCACAAACAACAGTAACTGGATGAAATATGTTTGAATAACCCATTAGGCAAAACTTGAAGTCCCAGTCAACTTTTACTATGTGTAAGAGTATGTATATATAAACATGAATGTCTGTGGGCACATATACCAATAGTTTAATTGGTTGTTTTGAATTGATATGCCATACATGCATTCAGCACAAGGCCAGCAATTTCGAGGAAAGGGATAAATCGATTACATTGACCCCCAATGCTTGACTGGTACTTATTTTATCAACCCTGAAAGGATAAAAGGCCAAGTTGACCCTGGCAGCATTTGAACTCAGAACATAAAAATGGACAAAATGCTTAGCAGCATTTTGCCTGGCATGCTAACGATTCTTTTGCTCAACGCCTTACTCATAATTAATATAAATGTAAAGTGATAATTGACATTAAATCCAAATTTGATTACAGACTCGTTGATGGGATCCAAACCAGGCATTCATATTAAAGACCATTCTACAGAGCACCTTCCATTCTTAAATTTAGGTATTTACTTCTATGCTAATGTTTCTAAGTATCCCTTTATGTTAAATCTCAGTTAATTCATTTATGATTCTTGGTTCCCATCTTAAAACCACAACATCAAGAAGGAGTACCTTTCTATGTTGATTGTTACTAGATCTTATTTATTCAATTCCATCCTGCCTGTTAAATAATTCTTGGATCTTCTTTATCCCGTTCCACTCACCATTAATTCATCCGTTGATCTGTCTACCCCAATTCATCTTATCCTTTAAACCATCCTCAGATTTACTTTATCCCATTCAATACTGTTTATTTATCCATTTTTTGATGGTTTCATATTCTCTATGAGAAAAGAGTGGTACCTCCCCCCCCCTTCATCCTTTTCTCCAGAAACAAATGGAGGAAGGGCTGAATGAATGCCCCTCCCTCTACATGCACACAACCTCTCTCAGTGCAATGTCACCAATTCTGACTAACAATCACCTTGCAAGTGTTCAGCAGTTTAGTCAGTTTCACAGTAACCTAGCAAGTGTTCTGCATTATAGTTAGTTACATAATCACCTAGCAGGTGTTCTGCAGTGTAACCAGTCATGCAGTAAGGGGTCTCTGCCTGTTTGCTTTAGCTTCTGTCAGTTGGCTTTGTTCTGTTCTTATTTTCAAATTGGCATTTATAATATACAGGCAAATCCAGGCCACTGTTGTTACTGTGTCAGATGCAATGTTCTGTGGTATTTCTTCCAGATCTCAGTACTCTGGGTTCAAATTCTACTGAAGTCAACTTTGCTTTTCAGGTGCCAGTCCAGTCTGATGGATTGGTAAAATTGTCAGAATCTTGTGTGAGATACCTTGTGGTGTTTGTTCTGCTTCTTTCTATTCATTTCAAATTCTGATGTCTTGTGGTAGCAAACTGGTCCATCAGGACCTAGTTAAGTGACAGGGCCACCCATTGTCAGACAGAGCAACATGTCACATGAAGTAACCCCGTAGTACAATGAAGAAGTAGTGAAGCTGACCAAACAACTCAAGTACTCGTCATCAAAACTGATGGAGAGACATTTATACATAAGGAGATATTGCTTGTAACTCTTCCTTTCTTTTATTTCCTTCCCCAAACTGATATTCATTGCATCCAACTCCCATCCTCATCTCTTAATCATCTATGACACTCTTTTCACTCTAGTACCTACCTAAACCTTTTCTGTTCCTCTGTTTTCTCTCTCATATACACTTTGTACCTTTACCTCACATCTCTCTCTCCCCAGTTGGGGAACCTCATCGGCAAGTCACCTGCTCCTATTCCTCTATCATACATTCACATCCCTCAAAACTATATCCCTCACTCACTTGACAGGGTCTGGTCTTGCTAGTAACTTGGTGACCTCACCAATGCTAGTCTCCCCCCCCCCCCCCAAAAAAAAACAAAGAAAGGCACATAGTCCACTATGTAAAGTGATTGGCATTAGGAAGGGCATCCAGCTGTAGAAACAATGCCAAAGAAGACATATGAGTTCTGGCTTCTCAGTTCATATCGAACCAACCAACACGTGTCAGCATAGAAAAACAGGAGATAAATAATGATAATAAAGATGTGTACGATTATATTTAACATTTATGTACGCTCAAGCATGTTAAGATCTTTACTGTGGGAAATTGTCTCAGGAGAGTAATTCTCTTTATAGACAAAAGGGTAGAAAACATCACTGGGGCATAAATGACATCATCATCAAATAGAAATATTCCTTGATACTTTTACATGATTAGAGATGTCCTGATACACATAAATATTCTGTAATACATTTACACACCCATGTGTGTGAAGATGCATGGCCTGACACTTAGGTGTGTTGCACTCACAACTAAGAGAACATGGTTTTGATTCCCAGACCATCTGCATGTGTTTTTGAATTAGAAACATTTGTTCACACCCAAAGTTACTGAAGTGTGCAACAAACTACCTGCATCAGTTGTTAGTTGCCAAGACATTGCATCTTTTAAAACCTCCATGCTTCCTGAAATTCGCCAACACATCTGATATCTCCTCTTCATATGCATGCACACCTGTATGACTCATATGCTGTTCATTTTCCTGACATTTGTACATAATTCTATGTACTGCACATGCACCTTTGATGAGTTGTAGTGCACCTGAGCACAATGCGCAATACTTTGATTATTATTACTATTTTACATCGTTTCAGTCCACTCAGATGTAAATGGTCCACCCTGTGTCAAATTAGACTTCCGATCAGTAGGAATGTTGGCCTGCTCACCTAGGCAGCTGAGTGATGTCAGTCAAGATCTAAAACAAAGCAAAGCACATCATGACCAATGATGTATAACAATGTCCAATAGTCTGGTCAATCACACAATATATATATATATATGTGTGTGTGTGTGGTAAGAAGCTTGCTTTTGGACCACATGGTTCCAGGTTCAGTCCCATTGTGTGCCACCTAGGGCAAATGTCTTTTACTATAGCATCAGGCTGACCAAAGTCTTGTGAATGGATTTGGCAGAGAGAAACTGAAAGAAGTCCATGTGTGTTAGTGTCTGTGTTTGTCCCCCATCAGCGCTTAACCAGTGTTGGTGTGTTTACATCCCCATAACTAAGCAGTTTGGTGAAAGAGACCATTAGAATAAGTACAAGGCTTAAAAAAAAAATAAGTCCTTGGAGTGGATTTGTTCAACTAAAACCCTTCAAGGTAGTGCTCCAGCATGGCCACAGTCAAATCACTGAAACAAGCAGCAGCATAAAAGAATATAGGGAGAGAAAGAGACATCTGATAATATATTTATATGTGTAGAGATCTCTCTGACACTCTCTTGAAATTACCCTTATTCTTCTTCACCCAATCCACTACCTATTCTCTTATACTCACCTTCTTGCATCTTCAAAGTTTGTTCTGTACCTCATCATCACAATCTCTATCTTCTTCCCAGCTATTCCCACTCCACCCTTCTACAATGCATGGTAGCCTATCATCTCTATAGCAAGACATCCTATATTAGCTTCTCAACGCCAGGCATAATCCAACTCTCCCTCTCAAATACTTCATACATTCGGTCAAGGATCTTTTTTTTTCCTTTCTCTTTTTCTTTGTCTTGCAAGTTACTAGGCAACCTCACAGGAGCCTGTGTCATTAAAACAAAAAAGCCCCCAGAACACGGGAGGTTCTCAACGGGGTACTAGGCATGTTGAAGGGGGCAGTGAGGTAACATAATTAATTAACTAAATCTTACCTATGGTAGTAATTATATTATACATAAATCTAATATTGGTTATTGAAATAAAATGAGAAGCAATATATCATGTTTAAAGGCAATATATCATGTTTGAACAAGAATAATTAATTTTTAATGTTATATTTCTGCTTTGAATAGTATTTTTTTAAACATGCAGTTGTTCTTGTTTTCTTCATATATTGAGAAGACCCGACAAGCCAAGTGAGACCATAACCCGTGGCCTATGCTAGTGGGTGTAACCAGCCCACTTATGAGTACCCCTCATTCATTGGACAATAAACTTTGCTTGCGAAGACCTGTTGAGGCAAGTGAAATCAAAATCGCTGATGTGGCTGATGATAGTACCGCCTGATAGGCACTAATTAAAAGCGCCATCATAGTGTTATCGTTGCCAGGGCCACTGATTGGCTCCCGTGCCGGCGGCATGTAAAAAGCACCATTCAAGCGTGATCGTTGCCAGTGTTGCCTTACTGGTACGTGAAAAACATTCGAGCGTGGTTGTTACCAGTGCCGCCAGACTGGCTCCCGTGCAGGTTGCACGTAAAAAACACCTTTTGAGCGTGGTTGTTGCCAGAACTGTCTGACTGGCTCTCGTGCCAGTGGCACATAAAAGCACCCACTACACTCTCGGAGTGGTTGGCATTAGGAAGGGCATCCAGCTCTAGAAACTTTGCCAGATCAGACTGAAGCCTGGTGCAGCCTTCTGGCACGCCAGTCCTCAGTCAAACTGTCTAACCCATGCCAGCATGGAAAGCGGACATTAAACGATGATGATGATGATGATGATGATATATGCTATGTGGTAATTTTTCATGACATAGATACACTTGTATAATATGAGGGTTGTCCTTAAAGTAATGCATTTTTTTTTTATTTACTGATACAATTTGTTCGAATTGCTCATGTTGACTGAATAACTCTTCTTTTATACTAATATACTATTCAACATAATCTCCATCATAAATGATACATTTGTGCCATTGTTCAATCCAACTCTTAGATCCTCTTCCAAAAAATCCATGTGAGGACTGCTCGACGTGTTGATTGTTTTCAGATTCATGTCTGGCTTCTTCCTCCTAATGATTTTTCTAAACTTATCAAATGTCTCTGTGCACTACTTGCTGTTCACAGTCATATTCTAGAAATTCAAAGAGAATTGTACCCTTCCTCACTCACCAGTAAACACAGAATCAGTCACTATGGCTTCCTGTACTAATTACTGGCTCTTCAACTTCTAACATCTTGGAAAAAAGGTGTGATGCCATTCTGTGGTTTGAAACTTTATTTCTAGATCATGAAAATACAGTCGTGTATGTTTCATCTCTGCTACCAGAAAAAGCATGTATTCATTGACTTCAAATGTTTCCAGCAGACAAGAGCAGACTTTTACTCTTCTTCTTCTTCTTCAAATCAGGTGTAAACTGCTGTGGTAACCACTTTGCACACACTTTCCGATACCTAAAGGCTTCCACAGTAATACATTGTGACCAGAGTCCAGTTGTATGGCAAGCTCACAGATTGTGACTCATCTGTTCATGTGAAACAATTCATATATGCACCAGTCATTTGACTCAATAGTTGCAGTTATCTTCCACTCTGTGGTTTGATTTCAATACAGTTTTCCCCATTTTTTTAACAGATGGATGAAGAATCCATCTGTGCACATTACTCTAGAGAAGTGGTTCTCAACTAGGGTTCATATAAGATTTTGCTGTTAAAATTTATGTGCAATTAATTGGTTATACTTCTTCAATACACAAAATATGTTAATCTTTTCTTTTGTACAATTCCTAATGATATTTAATTATAAAGATATTGGGCTATCCCATAAATAATGTTTTTTTTCAATTGCATGAACTAAAAGTTGGAGGGGTACAGGATAAACTACCTGCATCAACTTGCTATAAAAGCAGGTAGTAATTTTCCTTTGTGTTTATTCTTAGTGCAAGTTTTGAAGAGTGCAGTTCAATTTTTTACAGTTATTTTTTTCAAATGGAAGTGACAAAGGAGCATATTTGGCATATTTTGCTTTATGAGTTCAATAAAGGCAAAAACGTAGTGGAAAGTGCGAGGAATATTAATATTAATGCAATATATGGGGATCGGACAATAAGCATAAGCCAGTTTCAATGGTAGTTCCAGAAATTCCAAACTGGAAACTACAGCCTAGAGGACAAGCCTCGTCCTGAAAGATCTGTAGAGCTCAACGAGGACATCCTGCAAACCCTGGTGGAACTACCTACATCAACTTGCAATAAAAGCAGGTGGAATAAAATCCCATCATAACTGTTAAGGAACTAGCAGAGAAGCTTGGATTTAGTCATTCAACTATTCATCGACACCTGCATGCCATCGGAAAAGTCAGCAAATTGGATCAACGGATTCTTCACAAACTTTCCAAGTCTAATCACGCTCAGAGAGTGAAAGTGTACTCTTCTTTGCTGTCAAGTCTCATGAATGAACCTTTTTTATACCGAATAGTGACTGGTGACGAGAAATCAGTTATCTATAAAAATGTCAAGCACCGAAGACAGTGGGTAGGAAAAGGGAAAACATCAGCACCCCAGGCTAAAGAAAGTCTTGACCCACGTAAGGTGTTTGTTTGGTGAGATATGAAAGGTTTAGTCCACTTTAAACTTTTAAACCCAAACCAAACAATAACAAAGGAGATCTATTGTGAAGAGCTTGAGCAGCTAAAGTCAGCACTAGAAGAAAAAAGACTATCTTTGGTTTTAAGATGAAAGGTGTTCTTCCATTAAGATAATGCTCGGCCACATACAGCAAGGATGATATTCCAAAGGCTGGAGTCGTTTGAATGGGAAACGATGCCCCACCCACCATATTTGCCGAACATTGCCTCAACTGATTATCCTTTATTCCGCAGTCTTCAAAATCATTTGGATGGAAAAAATGTGAATTCTGGAGATGAGGTCAGAACAGTAGTGGAAGAGTATTTTTTTGTCACGGACAGGTGAATTTTGGAAGAGGGGCCTTGCAAGTCTACCAGATAAATGGAAGAGCATTGTAGAAAATGAAGGAGAGTATATTTTAGATGAAAACAGAACTCTGTTTCTCGTAATTTTGAAAAATAAAAGAAGTATAAAAAAACTGTATTATCAAAGGATGACCCAATACAATAGAATTTTTTTAAACATTGAATGGCTATGAGGGTCCACTTGAGTAAAATAGGAATCAAAGGGGTCCATAGGTAAAAAATGGTTGAGAATCACAGCTCTAGTCAGTGGTGTCATCTGAGTTAACAACCTGTAGCCTTCTGCGGATGTTGGACAACCTGTCATTAAATCGATGATAGCATGTTGCTTCTGCTTGAAACCTGTGATTTGCGAGTGATGAAGAACAGGAAGAAGGCTTACTAGAGAGAAAAAGTTACTCTACTAACGTATACAGTTTAAACAATATATGTCAGTTAATTACACACACACACACACATATGAGGTGGGGAACATGAGTGTAAGTAATCCCCTCAATCAAATTTCTAAGATCTTTTTCTCTATTTGTCTAGGTATCGCATGGTGACTGAACTGGATGTTTTATTGTAAATTTACTATACTAATTTACTTGTAAATCCTGCTTTGCTTTATATACTCCAAGATTGGATAAGTGCCAATTAACCCATTACCTCCCATAATTCTATTAACTGGAATTTTTTTAATGAAACTTTGGTTTCAAGCATAAAACAGCCTTAGAAACACGCTGGAATGATCAAAATAACATTTCAAAATAACATTTTAAATAGAAATAAGCGAGATATTGGGTAAAAAGTTAGCAAACCTCATTTGAATATCAGAAAAATATACCTAGTAGATATAACAAAAAGGTTAGATGTGTGTAAATATTGACAGATAATTACAAAATTTGTAATTTTTAAGTGATCTCATATGAGATCACTGGTAGGTAATGGGTTAATGTAATAATTCCAATTAGTCCCCACTATATTTAATCCTTCTTTGGCAAATAAAAAATATAATTATCATATCATCTGTTATCATTGGTATTCATTAATATAGGACTGACTTTATTCAGTGAGTTCACCTGAAAATCATTATTATTACTGGACTATTCACTGGGAACAGTCTTGTGTGGTAAAAAACAAATATATATTTTTTAGTTGTTTCAATTATTAGACTGCTGCCATACTGGGGCTCTTGCCTTGGAGAATTTTTTGGTGTAATGAAACAATTCCACTACTTATTTTTTTAAAGCCTGGTATTTATTCGGTCAGTCTCTTTTGTTGAACTGCTAAGTTACAGGGATGTAAACACACCAACACTAGTTGTCAAGTGGTGGCGAGAGACAGACACAAAGACACGCGTGTATATACAACAGGATTCTTTCAGTTTCCGTATAACATATCCACTCCCAAGGCTTTGGCCCGGCCTGAGGCTATAGTAGAAGACACTTGCTCAAGGTGCCATGCAGTGGGACCAAACCTGGAAACAAATGGTTGGGAAGTAAGCTTCTTACTACACAGACATTTCATATTAATATTTTGCCATAATAGAGTTCATTGGATGTTGTTTATTTTCAGTTCAGCAAAACTATGATCAAAAAGATTCAAGTCACTGATCATCTCATCTTTTCTATAGATATTCTGGACTACATGAACAAATATGTGCTTTGCTTATTTAAAATAGTAGGATCTGATTTAAAGATTAGGCTGTTGTTTTATGTAGAAGTTTCCATTTTTGTTGCTGTAAGTGGGAAAGTAATCATGGTTGGTTAATGAGGGCTGACACAGTGATGTAGTCAGCCACTTTGTAACTACTTCATATTGCATTTATCATCTACACCATCTTACATGCACAAGACAAAGCCACATCCTTTTTAATGCTTTAAACCCTTTTTTTGATTGCAACTAGTTTATAACCACATCAGTTTTGTTATACTAAAAGCATGCATATTTGTATTTAAACCTGCCATTGTAATTCGACATCAGAGTTTTTTGTTAAGTTATATCCTAAACATCAACTTTGATATCAAACGACTTTCTTCCTAAATCTTTACAAGTTCTTGATTATTTTTGAAATTTGTTCCTGAAACACACACAAACTATGTATTTCATTATAAATGTGATTAGTAGATTCAACCCATTGATTGGTTTAACACCAACACCTGGTACCATGAGAGCATTTGGCAGAATGCACCCTGTTGCAAGCTTTTAGGCCAGTTTAGGGTCATGGAGACTATTTTCTCTTCTAAAGAAAAAATTTACAAAGGTTATAAAATTAACCTGTTATTTACTTATTGTTTTTTTTTTTTGTCTCTGATTGTTTTGTTTTCATTTTTATTTCCAGATATTTTCTGACTGATTTTCGGTTACAATATCCAGTAAGTATTATCTGTTAACTATTGGTTTTACAATCTTCTTCCTCAGTTTTCTGTGAGCTATTTCTTGTTTTTCCACTCCTTTTCTCCATTACAATTTTGCACTCATGATCATATGATCATGGTTTCAATTCCTAGACTGGGTTGTGTGTTAAGTTCTTGAACAAAACACTTCATTTTACACTATTCCAGTTCATCAACTGTAAATGTTACTCTCACTTTCACTTTTATAATTATTATTTTCTTTCAGTTATTAAAACCTTGGTAAGTAATGGGAGAAAATGAAAATGGAATTGAGAATGACATGCTACAGTCTATTTTGACAGAAAACAAAATACTGAAAGGTAAACTACGAGGATTTAAAACACTTGGTAAGTAGTCATTAATAGTTTCTGATTTTGAAGTCTCACATTCCACCTCTACACATTTCACATCATCTGTGATGCCACCTATTTTCTCCACGTCTTTCTTCTCAAATGATATTAGCTATTGACCGTGGTTCTACCTTTGTTCCCCATTTATTGCATTCACTTCTGTCTCCATCTCTATCCATCTGTCACTCTCCTTTCCACTTACCTATATGCTGAACCATATCTATTATATTCACCTTCCTGTAGCCTAACACATTTTCACCTCCATCTTCTCTCATTTTCTAACAGGGGTAGGCATATATCTCCTCTATATAGCAAGTCAAGTGTTTGTGTCCGTCTGTGATACTTTAACCTCTCATCACTTGGCATTAAACCACCTCCTTCACTACTAGACCTGACTCAATTGTAGGGCTCTTGCCTTCCAGGTTACTTAGTAACCTCAGTAGTGCCAGTGCTACATAAAAAGCACCTAGTACACTTTGTGAAGTGGTTGGTGTTGGGAAGAACCCCCAATCATAGCGACCATACCAAAGCAAACATTGAAACTTAGTGCAGTGCTTGGGCTCATCAGCTCCTTTTGAACCAGACAGCTCATGCTGCCTTATGTGTATATATATATATATATATATATATATACACACACATGAGTGATGATACCTCTTTCCAAGTGCACATTACCAGGATGACGACAAAGTGCAGACAACTGGCTGGATGGATCCTGAGAACATTCAGAACCAGAGATAAGGAAACCATGATGGTCCTCTGGAGGACATTCGTCCTCAGCCGCCTGGATTACTGCTCACAGCTATGGTCACCCACCAGTGTGAAATTAACAGGGGACCTTGAAGCAATCCAGAGAAGATTCACAAAGAAGGTTGTCTCTTTGCAACTGCTCGGCTACTGGGAAAGGCTGAAACAGCTAAGACTCTACTCCCTGGAGAGAAGGCAGGAGAGGTATGCAGTAATATACATCTGGAAGATCCTGGAAGGAATTGTGCCAAATTTTGGCATTGAAAGCTACACCAATGCCAGAACGGGATGACACTGCATAGTGCCAAAGATTCCAGCAATGCCATCGCGCTTCAGGACCAGTTACTGCAACAGTTTGGGTTTCAGGGGCCCACAGCTTTTTAATATTTTCCCAAAGAGCCTGAGGAACCTGCACAAAGTAGATGTCGGGGGTTTTAAATCAAAGCTCGACCTCTTCCTGTTGAGAGTCCCAGATGAACCTACCTCATGACGAGAGGTGCAAATGAGGGTAGCTACATCAAACTCCATTCTTCACCAAGTGCCACATATTGGAGGAGGCTCTCAGTAATAACAGTGTAGCAAAACGGCGGTGCATCAGCATGGCCGCAGCTCTGAGCTGAAACTATTAAAAAAAAAAAAAAAATTATATATGACCGAGACCTTTGGAAATGTGCTGTGCATGAGAAGACCCGGCAAGCCAAGTAAGATCGTTGCCAGTGCCCCCTGACTGGCTCTTGTGCGGGTGGCACATGAGATGCACCATTTTGAGCGTGGCCGTTGCCAGTACCGCCTGACTGGCTCCCGTAGGATTTTCGAGCGAGATCATTGCCAGTACCCCTGGACTGGCTTGTGCGGGTGGCACATAAAAGACACCATTTCGAGCGTGGCCGTTGCCAGTATCGCCTGACTGGCCTTCGTGCAGGTGACACGTAAAAGCACCTACTACACTCTCTGAGTGGTTGGCGTTAGGAAGGGCATCCAGCTGTAGAAACTCTGCCAAATTTAGATTGGAGCCTGGTGTTGCCATCCGGTTTCACCAGTCCTCAGTCAAGTCGTCCAACCCATGCTAGCCTGGAAAGCGGACGTTAAACGATGATGATGATGATGATGTATATATTTATATATATTATAATTTTCTTATATATATTATATATATGTATATATTTATATATATATTATAATTTTTTTAATATATATTATATATATATATATTATATGTATATACATATTTATATATATTATATATATATTATATGTATATACATATTTATATATATTATATATATATTATATGTATATACATATTTATATATATTATATATATATTATATGTATATACATATTTATATATATTATATATATATTATATGCATATACATATTTATATGTATTATATATATATATATATATATATATATATATATATTATATGTATATATATATTTATATATATTTTAATTTTTGTATATATATTTTATATATATTATAATTTTTTTATATATTTTATATATATATTATATATATTTATATATATTATAATTTTTTTATATATATGATATATATATATATATTTATATATATTATAATTTATATATATATATATATATATATATATATATATATATATATATACATATATATGTGTGTGTGTGTGTGGAGGCACGTGGCTTAGTGATTAGGGTATCAGCATCATAATCGTAAGATTGTGGTTTCGATTCCTGGACTGGGCGACACATTGTGTTCTTGAGCAAAACACTTCATTTCACATTGCTCCAGTCCACTCGGCTGGCAAAAATGAGTAACGCTGTGATGGACTGGCGTCCCATCCAGCTGGGGAACACATACGCCATAGAAACCGGGAAACCAGGCCCATGAGCCTGGCTAAGCTTTAAAAGGGCGCATTTATTTTTTATTTATATATATATATATGTGTTTCTTCTGTAATTATATAATTTTCTTTTAAAATTATTATTTCAGATAAGATGTTCAAAGATGTCAAAGAAAGAAACGTTGTCCTTGAAAGTGAAATTTCCCAACTGAAAGAAAAACACATAGTGAAAACTCCTGCTGTAGAAGTAAAGTTTTTTTGTGTGTTTTAATAAGGCATAGTCATAAGTGTGTGGTTAAGAAGCTTGGGTTCAATCCTAGTGTGAGACACATTGTGAAAGTATCTTCTATTATAGCAATGTGCCAACCAAAGCTTTGTGAATGGATTTGGTAAACAGAAAGTGCAAGAAACCTTTAGCACATGTGTGTTTGTGTGTGTGTGTGTGCATACTGTAAAGCGGTTGATGTTAGGAAGAATGTCGTGCTGTAGAAACCTTACCAAAGTAGACATTAGAGAGCACAGTGTAATCCTTGGACCTGTGAGATCCTGTCGAACCAGCCAACCTATGCCAGTGTAGAACATGGACATTACATGATGAGGATGATACAATAGGTTTCTTTTAGTTTCTGTCTACCAAATCCTTTCATAAGACTTTGGTCAACTTGGAAATATAGTAGAAGACACTTGCCCAAGTTTCATGTAGTAGGACTGAGCCCAAAACCATGTGGCTGGGAAGGAAACATCTTAACATCACAGACATGTCTGTGCCTCTTTGCATGAATAGTTAAAAACATAGCTATGTTTTAAAATTTACAAAGTATATTGAAAACTATTTCATTTTCTTAATCATGGCACTTATTGTTCATACTTGTATCTGATAACAATCATTAATCATGCTTGTGTCTGATAGCAGTTATTAATCCTTTTGATTACTCAGGTGAATCATCTGAGATCATCTTGGGTTCCATGATACAAACCTCCAGTTTTAAAATAATCTTAATTAAAACCTTCTCTCAAAATTCATGCTTATTTTATGTTCTAAATTAAGGCAGCAAGCTGGCAGAATCATTAGCACACTAGATAAAATGCTTAGCAGTATTTCACCCGTCACTATATTCTGAGGACAAATTCCACCAAGATCAACTTTGCCTTTCATCTTCAGGGTCAATAAATTAAGTATCAGTGAAGTACTGGGGTGGATGTGACTGACTACCCCGCCCCCTCAAATTCCAGGCTTTGTGCTTATAGTAGAAAGGAATTTATGTGCAAAATGCTAGCTTAGTAATGATGAAAATATTTTACTAAATTCTTCATTATTTTCAGAATTACTTGAAACAAAGGCAGGGTTTTTTTTTAAACAGAAATATGGTAAGAAAAGGTTTATCATTCATGAGTCTCATAGCAATATTAATTAGGATTTTTGGGGGTCTCTCAAGTGTTGTATAGTATAGATTTTCTTGAGTCTTGACCCTTTTGTTACCATATTTCAGTTGAACTACACTACTTTTGTTTTAATTAATTTTGAAAATAATAAAGAATTTTGTAAAATAACTTCATCATTGTGAATCTGGTATTTAAAACATAAATTAACATTCAATTTTGTTGGAAGGTTTTGATTTAAAAACCCTTGAAAACAGGAAGTTTGTATCATAGAACTAGGAATGGTCTCATGTGGGTTGGTTTCAAAAAGGTTAAATTATACTTAAGATTCTACTCCACATGAATGCAGTGTATTTTACAGTCTGAGAGCCATGAATTCACAACTGCCATGGAGCATTTCATTGTTTCTATGCTGAATTCTTTATTATTATTTCATCTTAACATTGACTTTTCCATGCTTGCATGGGTTTGGTGGAAACTTTTTAGGAAGATTTTTCTGATCTGGATGCCTTTTCTGCTACCAAGCAAGGTAAATAATACTTATCTTTGGCCAGACATATTTTTCATGGATGACTGGAAACAAATAACTTCACTTGTATGTTGCCCTCTTCTGACAAAATACATTAAGCCAAAATTATCTCAAGAAACTGAGATAATTGCAAAATATTGCAAAAATTATTGTGAATTTTTTTCAACTTGTTGTGTGTCATAAGTTGCTGTATAAGGAAAAGTTTAAAAATTTCCAAGATCCTATCTTTAGTATGTATGAGGCATGGTCCAAGGAATTCAGATATCCATTCTCTGACAAAACAGCAAATCAACATATTGTACTTTGTCAGAGGGCAGCTATATGACAGTGATGCTTGTTTACAACTGTCACATGATGTAAAGGCAAGGATATATACACACATACACATAGACTTAGAGGCTTCTTTCAGTTTCCATCTGCGAAATCCACTCACAGAGGGCTAAAGTAGAAGTTGCTTACCCAGGATACTGCACACTGGAGCTGAACCTAAGATCACAGTTACAAAGCAAGCTTCTTAACCACATGGCCTCATCGATTTTTTAATTTTTAAAACTTTTCTCCATTTTTTCCTTCAAAATTTCAGTTCTTAATGTTATGAAACTAGTTAATATAATTTAAGAAGTTTATTGAATATAATTGTTATTCACAGGACAAAGAAGATGATGATACTTTCGAATATGTTCCAAAAGCAAGTGAGCTCAAAGAAAAGGTTCCTCATGGAACCGAGTACAAGCTTCCTACACCTAAAATTTCTATGCTTGAAAACATGTCCATTGCAGATGTGAGAATTATTATATTTAATGTGTTTTTTTTTTGTTTTGTTTTTAACTATCAAATGTCTATCTTATAATATTGAAGATATTTGTCTAAATCAGATACCTTTGATTACTATTTTATTCTGCTAGACTTCCATTGACATTTATTATTTAAAAGCTAGTTTTATAGATACTTTTTTCAAAATTCTTATTTTGTTTTTCACACATTTACTTGTATAGCTTTGAAGTAATACTCTCTGAGAGAACAGGTTTTAGTTGCCAGAAACATGTTAAACTATGCAAAATATTAGAGAAAGAAACCTAGCTGTTTCTTGAAATAAATGCATCTAATACAACATGTTTTTTTCTTGAACCCTTAAAATACATCTGCTTGCATGGATCCCCACCCCTAAACATCCTATATGGACCCTAGATGAGAATCACTGGTCTAGATGGTTGAAGTAGCTTGGTTAAAAAAAAAGGTATTTAGTTTGGACCCTTTAAATGTCATGTGGACATGGGTTTGACTTAACCTTTTATCCTTCCTAGATCAATATAAGTACCAGTAGTATAATAAAGTGGACTTGATCTGTTATTCCTGTTGCAAAATTTGTTTGTATCTAAGGATAAAAAAAAATCAATCCCTATTTTAATTAGCATATTAATTGGCAATAAAAATGACAGCTATTTCAATCATATCCTTTGCTTGTTTTAATCATCATCGTCTTAACATCCACTTTTCTGTGCCTGCATGGGTCAGATGGAATTTGTTAAGGCAAACTTTCTAAGGCTGGTTGCCCTTCCTATCACCAACTCTCATCTCTTTCTAAGAAAGGTAATATTTTCCCTATGGCCAGATATGTTTTTCACATAAGATTGTATGACAGTGATACTCATTTACAACCATCACTATTATTGAGGTATTATACAGCTGGATGCTCTCTCTGTTGCTAGACTTTACTTGTTTTGAAAGTAGTGTATTATTCCAATTATCTTCGAAAGCATAGAGCTGTGGAGCGATGACAGGAAATAGTCAACATAATGGCAATTTAATTTGAAGACATTGCAGAATGTAAATAAACACATACAAACACAAACATATGCATATACACTATCACACACACATACAGGCATGCATATAGACACTCACACACATATTCGTACAGACAGATGTGCACACACACACACTCACACACACACATAGGATGGGCTTCCATACAGTTTTCATGTAATAAATTCACTCACAATGTAATTGGTTAGCTTGAGGTTATAGTAGGAGACAACTTGCTCAACATACCTTGCAGTGAAACTGAACCTAAATCCACACAGTTGTGAACCAAACCTCTTAACAACACAGTTATGCCTGTGTTCCTATTTAACAAAAAAATATTCTAACATTTGATAGAACATTCATCTTCTTTACACATGTTTCATCATTTGTTGGGTTTTTTTTGTCTTTTTCACTGCTTAGCCAGGCGGAAGAGAAGTATCCTTACACCTCTTCAGGGCCTCTGGGTCTGGGAAGGAGCTTATAATAGTATCCCTAAACAAGAGAACTGGTCCTAATGTTTACTACAGACTGTACTTCTTTGAAGGCATTCGAGAACCAGGTGGTGGTGTTGAACCAGGTGATAGATCGTCTACTACCCCAGGACCAAATGAAGGTATTGAACTGAGTTCAAGTTGACCATGATGGAATTTGTACTCAGAACTCACACAGCAGAAACAAATGCCACTAGGTATACCATCTAATGTTTTAATGATTCCACTGTCCCTGGCTGGTTCTTTATTTCATCGATCTTGGAAGGTTGTAAAGCTAAGTTGATCTCAGCAGGATTTGAATCCAAGTTGCAAAGAACTAGAATAAATAACATAAGACATTTTGTCTGCAGCTCTAACTTCTCTGCCAGTTGCCTGTATAGGTAACTGTCATCGTCGTCGTCGTCGTCATCATCATCATCATTTAACATGTTTTCCATGCTGGCATGGGCTGGATGGTTTGACAGGAGCTGGCCAGCTGAAGAGCTTCATGGGCTCCATGTCTGTTTAGGCATAGTTTCTATGGCTGGATACATTTCCTAACACCAACCACTTTACAGAGTATACTAGGTGCTTTCATGCACCACTGGCACAAGTGCTTTTATGTGGCACCAACACCTACAAGCCTGCACGATTAGGATAACTCAGCTGAAGAGGGATGCAGGGGACATAACTGTAGGCAAGGACAATCACAATTTTACTTAGCTTGATGATAGATAACAATATAATGCCAGACAAGATGATTTACTGAGTTCAGATCACACCTAGATTGGTATCAGAACTGATGTATCATAAGGTATTGGGGAAAAAATACCTTCCACCACATATAAATTAAGGTAGTTCATCATCATCATCATCATTTAATGTTCATATGTCATAAGTTGGATGGTTTGACAGGACCCAGTTATCTTGAATGTTGCATTGGTCTCCAATGTCTGCTTTGGCAAGATTTCTGTGGCTGGATGCCAACCATTTTACATGTACCGGGTGCCTTTTTCCATGCTACCAGCACTAGTGGAGTCACCAAGTAACTTACAAGGCGAGGGCCCTTGACAGATTAGGGGTACAGTGTCAAGGGAAGTGGCTTTGTGCCAGGTGTAGAGTGGCTGAAGTAGGAAAGAGGGACAGGAACAAGTGTCTTGTGGAGGAGATATGTGGCTGCCCCAGGATTGTCGAGATGAGATATCAGGATATGTTCTCAAGGTACAAAAAGGTAAATAAAAAGAGAATAGGAATAGAGAACCAAGGATGGCTGGGTGGTTAGGTAGGTTCATGAGGATGTGAGAGTGATTGACAGTACTGATGAAGACAGAAATGAAAGCAGTAAATGGTGAATATGGATACAGATGTAGGCAATGATGAATAGTTTGGAATATAGGAGGAGGTGATAGTGGTAATACAAAAAGAAAGTTCATGTAACATTTTTGAATTGTTTTTTATTTTGTAGGAACTGAGATCTATCTTGGATCAACGAGATATGACTTTCCCAGATAATACAAAGCTTGGAGAAGAGCTGAAAAAATTAGCTAATTCTATCTCGGAAATAGAAGAGAAAAGACAGCGTGATCAGGTGAATGATTTTGGCAACTTTGATCTGTATCTTTCTCCTTCTCTCTCTCTCTCTTTCTCTAATATATACATACATATATATATATATATATATATATATATATATATATATACACACACACACATACATACACACACACACACTTGCCATCATCTTTGTTTTGACATCAACTTTTTTTATGGCTGGATGCTCTTACTGTTGCCAACTTTCAGCTGTTTCCAAAGAAGGTAATATTTCCACATGGCTGGACATTGGAAATGAAGGAAATTGTTTGTATGGCAGTAATACTCGTTTACAAATATTGTGCTATGTCAAAACAGAGACACTAACACACATACGCACACCCAGAGGTTACTTTCAGTTTGTGTCTACCAAATCCACTCACAAGGTTTTTGCTGGCCCAGGGTAGTATTGGAAGTCCCTTGCCCAAGGTGAAATTGTATACATATGTATACATATGCTCATATATCTGTGTGTGTATGTGTACATGTATATATGTGTATGCATATATATGTATATTTACACACATACACATGCGTATACAAGGTGCAATGGGTAAATTGTTGCCATTTTATACTTTTTATTTCACGCACGTGCATTGTTTGTTTTTGATTTTGTTGACTACACAATGTAGTAGGGGCAGTTGGGCACTGTTTGTGAAAAAAACAGCACCATGACGCAATTTGGAAACGATATGCTGTACTACTTGATATTCATGCCAGAAGCTCTAATATGAACATTTCAGAGTGTTTGGGTGTCAGTCTGAGGACAGTGCAAGCAGAGGGCTTGTACCAAGAGTGATAAAAATCAAACATCCAGTCAACATCATAGTGTTTGGAGTGATCACTAGTGATGGTGATGTTATGCCTCCATTCATCTTCCCACATGACCTCAGACACAATACAGAGTCCTACATCAAGTACCTCGAGGAGGTAGTGCTGCCCTGGGTCAAGAAGGCGGTTGCTGGAAGACCTTATGTCTGGCAACAGGACTCTGCACCATGCCACATAAGCAGGAGAACCCAGTCATGGCTGTCAGACAATTTCTGCAACCATATCACTCCCTAACATCTGGCCACCTAACTCCTCAGGCTGCAACTCCTTTGATTATTATGTGTGGGGTGCAGTTGTGCGAGAGATTAACAAAACTCCTTGTAACACCAAAGAGAAACTGAAGGCAAGGATTATGACAACATTCACCAACTTAAACAAGGAGACCATCCAGAAGAGTTGCAGGAGATTCTGAAGTCGTCTGGAGGCCATGGTTGAAGCCTGTGGCAATTTTATTGAACAAATTTACTCTTTAGTATTTCAAGATATTTTCATGTAATTTTAGCAAATATATCTGTTAGAATGAGGTGTCAGTGTTATTTTCATTTTAGCGTAATTTAGACATCAGTTTATACACCACACCCTGTATATATAAATTACATATATATGTGGATATAACTCTGCTCATAGTGTCTTGGAGACATCCTCATTCCAAACACTGGCACAAACTAGACTTGATACTTACAGGACATATGTGAGAAATGTGTTTATGTATTGATCCTTCCAAGATGCTGATTGTGACAGGGATCACTCTTTAGTTTGTTGCAAGATCGGACTGCTGTAAAGAAGATGCACTACAAGCAACTAAACAGTAAGCAGCACATTAATTTCACCGTGACACAACAGGTTACTGGAAGAAGATGCTCTCTTTACAGAGATCTCCCACCAGCTGGTGAGGTACAGATGAGATGGGATTCTCTCAGGGACATCATCTAAAGTGCTGTACTGAAAGCGTTTGGTGTGAAATGGTGCAAGATGGATTGTTTTGAAGTAAGTGTGGGCAGATTCACAACTGACATCAAGATTTATCTGTAACTGAGCAGGAGCTGATAAAAAGTGGCATATATTACATTCAAGTAGAGTTGGAAGAGCCTATCAACAACAAACCATGCATTTCTTTCCTTTATCTCTATTTCATTTCCTTATTGTTGTTAGTAATTTAGAGCAGTACGTACTTAGCTTCCGTCTTACTTCCCTTAAAATCATACAATAATAGGCAAGCAGTAAAATTAATAAGAAGCATATTCAGTCACACTCTATCTGTATCTTTGTAACTTTTATTTTTCTCTCCTTATCTACCATCAGGAAGTCTTAAAGGTTTTGACAAAGGAACTAAAAAAATGCAGATCTGAGAATGAAATATTCAGGTACGTGATAGCATTTTCACATAAGCATCTATTGAAAAATAAATTGTGTATGATATCTTAATGACTTTTGTGAAATTTTGGCAATTTTTCCAGCTTTGGATATTTTCGTTTAATTTCTTCATTCCCTGACATATGAAAGAAAATTTGTATCACTCTCACACACATATGTGATTGATATAAAAATGAGAGTAAGCAAGAATAATTCATACTAGCAAAATCTTCATAATAACATGAATTAAAGATTACAAGTACTGAGATAAACTTACTAAATATATTTACTACTTGCAGCTACCTGCTTCTTTCAAAATTTATCTGTCACTAAATTCTGAAAAAAAAAATTTATCAAATGTTTGTCTTATAATTGTCTCTATGTTATACTGTTATCTTGCTTTGCATATCCTGGAATGAATGTTAGCTGTAATGATGAGTCCCATAGCTCCATTGATTTGTCAAGGCAACATTGATAATAAATGTTTCTTCAGATAGTTTATAGAAAGCAAATCAACCAAGTAGAACCTATTCCTCTACAAGCATATCAATCAAACTTTGCACTATATCATTACAGAACATTTGTCCATTTAACAGTGCTATTGCTGCTTACAAAAGTGAGTTGCATCACTCTGTGATACCTCTATACAAACTAGGCTGGACTGGTTTATTGACTGTGGACATGGCATAGTGCTGTGTCTATACTACCATTTCTTTGACTGTTAGTACCACATCCTATCATACATATCTCCAGTCCTTTCAGTAGAACAAACAATTAACTGAAGAAGAAAGATATTTGTTACACAATGTAATAGTGTTAACCCTTTTGATACCAACCCACTTGAAGCCACCCCTGGTTCTATGATACAAACCTCTTATTTTAAAAATTATATAAGTTAAAACCTTCCAATAAAATCTTATGTTAATTTATGTTCCAAACACTAGCTTAATGATACAGTTATCTTAAAAAATTCTTCATAATTTCTTAATCAATTGAAACAAAAGCTGTGTTAAAGGGTTCAACCACTGGCTTTGTTGTCAAGGGCTGAAATAAGCTGTAAATATTGCATTATGAATTTTCTTCATTCCAATATGTACTCTATTGCAGTAAACTCCTCCTCTGCTAGTTGCAAACAAATGAACATACTCCCCTCTTTGAAAGGATGTATGTTTAGTTGATTGCAACACCAGTATATTTCATTGACCCCTGAGAAAATGAAAGTCAGCTCTGGCAGGATCTGGACTGAAAAGGTTGAAAAATAATTATAAATCTATATACTGTTAGGAAATTTAGTTTCAACACTACTGCTTCTACCAAGTCAGCATTCACATTTTCCATAAATAATAACTTTAGGATCAATACTTGAAAGGGAGGTATGCAGTTGATGCAGTCTGTTTGACAAGTTAACTACATTGAGTAAAATCAACTGCTTTTGTGCTAGTTGTAATCGACTAAACTTACAACTCCACTCCAATATGTACCCTTGTGCTAGCACAAAGAAATTGACATATTCATATAAAACAATAACATGAGAAACTATTTTAACATTTTTAAAAAAATTTCTTACAGGAGAGAAAATGAAAATTTTCAGAAGCAATTTCTTCCGCTTAAAGCAGGTGCAGCAGAAAAAGAAAAATATGTCTTTGTGGAGAATGACCCTGTAAGTCCCAAATTTGACCTAGTTCATAGTGGATAATAAGTTGGAGTGGATAAATTTATTTTCATTTTAATTTCTTTTTAACCCACATTTGTTTATTATATTTCTATTACACCACCTTTGTTTTATTTTATTTTTAAAACAACGATGAATTTAATAAAAATAACATCTTAACTACACAGCCATGTGGAAATAACTTTTGATTTGTTTTAATTTTACAAGTCATTTTTATGGAGGGGCAAAAATGACTGCAATAATAGACTATTTTGAAATGAATTATTTATTTATTTAGCTTGAAAATACTTCTGATGAATGGAAGAACATGTATTTTACTGCTAAAAAGAAATATGACCAGGACATAACGGATCTTCGGAAACATCTGGAAATAAAAAGCAGAGAAAGTAGCCAGCTTGTAGCTCAGTTAGCTAATGAAAAACAACACAACTTGGAAATTGCAGAATTGGTTAAGGAATTGTCTAGTAAGTTAGTAAGTACAGCTCTTTTTTTTATGTGATTTGTCAGTGTGAACCACTAGATCAAAATTCCTGCATACTGCAGATCCATTAATCTGAAGCCAGCATGAAGAAGATTGTTGTATGGTAATTTAGAAAATGATGTTACCAACTTTGCTTCATTCATCACTACTACTATCATCATTGTTGTGCTTGCAAGGGTCAGATGGAACTCATTGAGACAGATGCATTATCTGTCACCAACCCTCCTGTTTCCAAGCAAGGTAATATTTCCCCATAGTTGGACATATTTTCATACAAAATTGAAAACAAACAGTGCCAACATATATGCTACAGGAACTGCCCTAGAGTAGACAGAAGCGTGGTACTTTGTCGTGTGTGATCTGCACTGATAGATATATGGTATCATCTGTGCAGACCATGCAGGAGAGTTTTCTCAGTGAGTCAGAAAATGCCAAAAAACTTGAATGCTGCTGATGGGGCATGTGTATTTCATTGTGACAACAGAAATGCATGCACACTTCCTCTTCTCTGCTTTGAAAGAATTTTAATATTTGTTTTTTGTTTTCATATATATATAGTAACTGTTGTTGAGGGTGTTGTAATCCTTTTTTGTGCTTTATTTAGTTTGTAGGGGATTGCAAAGGGTTGAAAATCACTGCTCTATCACAGAAACCCATTGGATATTAAGATCCAAAATATTTGTTTAATAGTTTTTGTGGGGACAGTTATAGGTGCCAAGCTGGCAGAATCATTAAGAGTTTCAGAAAAATATCTTGCAGTATTTCTTACAGCTTTTTACTGAGTTCAAATCCTATCAAGGTCAACTTTTTCTTTTCATCCTTTCAGGGTTGATAATATAGTTAGTTTGGCCATCCTCCCAGGTGCTTCAGTGATTTCATGCAAGCATGCCATCCATCATGGTTCCTCTTGCCTGTTCTTAATTCACCAACATTTGCCATTCTACTGTCCTGAAGCAAGTTGTCCACATAGGTTAGACGTTGCTTTCCCCTGGGTACCTGATGCAATGACTAGGAATTCTCATTCTTCTCTGTTGAATTATCTCAGTCACTTTGGGTAGATCTTCATAAAGTTGCTCATTATTTAAATGAGCTTTCCATGTAACATTCGGAGCCATTCTTAACATTCTTGTGTAGTAGCCATCTATTTGTTTTCAAGCTTTTTGGTGAGGGTCCAAGTTTCAACACAATATAACAAAATTGACTCTACCTTGGAGACAAACAAACCTAAAGAAATAAATCAAGGAAGGTAAATCTTCAGGGCCAAATAATATTGCCCATGAAGTTCTGAAAAGATGCAGTTTCGATGGAATTATGCTATACTTTGCAAACAAACTGTTGAAAGAAAACTTGAAGCTAAAGCAATTATCAGAGTTTGACATGTTCCCTATTCCCAAATCAGGAGATCTTAGCAGTACCAGGAACTATAGAAGCATTGCATTATCTTCAATAGTAGTCAAACTCATCAACAAAATTATCCTTAACAGACTACAGCCAAGCATTGATAATATAAAGTACCATTCAAATAGAGGAGTTGATAGTATTGAGTAAATCCTCTTCTCAAAACTATTGACCTTAAGCCTAAATAATCACCATTACTAAACACTGTGTAACACGATTTTTGTCTTTAGGTAGCATCAGTTATTTCCTATTTGCTTACTCATAGAAAGTCTGAAAAATGGCTAATATTTCCTTCAAACTTTGCTTTTGTTACATTTATTCAAACTCCAAAGAATCTTTCTCAACACATGACTATGAAGCTCCCCCACTACTCCTACTCATGATCAGAGATGCACATATTGTCAGCCACTAAAGGACATGCTTAAGTGGTTACGGTCAAGCAATTGAGAAGCAAATCTGTAGTATTGAGCAGAATATTTGCTATAACAATATTCCTGCTTCAGTAACTCTTTGCTGAATCTATCTGAAAATAGGCCAGTTTCAAAACATTGATGTCCAGGTCATAGACAAAGTTTAGTGGTCATTTCCTTTGATTTCTAGATAGAAGCAAATAGCAAATACCACTTAGTGACCAAAGACAAATAAACAAAAAAAATTTTATAGACTGTAAATTTTAATTTATAGTTACTTAAAGTTTTGCAGCAGCAGCAAAAAGTTATAAACGCTTTTACTCTTTTGTTACCCCATTATTGTTAAAATGCTGTTTTTGTGTCAATTAATTTTGAAAATAATGAACAACTTACTAAAATGACCTTATCATCATTAAGTAACAACACAAAATTTTTATGGAAAATTTTACTTTAGGTCACTATAAAAATGAGAATTTGTTTCATAGAAGTAGGGGCTGTCTTAGGCAACTTGATAGTTAACAGTAATTTAGAATTCAAGTTTCTTTTTATTTTTAGGAACATGGTAAAGCTGAAGGAGAAGATGACATGATAAGTCAACAGGTAAGTTGGCATTTGAACTACGATTCTATTGAGCATGACATATGCGAGGGGATATTGAAAAGTTCCTGACTTTAAGAGTATCACAAAAGGCCTGGTTGGAGGTTCAATCTTTTGAGTTCTTTTGCAGGTCTTAGAAAATCTGAAGGACTGCTGTAATAAGTGTGTGGATCTGAGAGGGGAATATGTTCAATAAAATCATAACTAGCTGATCCTCTTGTATTGTCTTTTACCCGAAACCAGGAACTTTTCAGCACCCCCTTGTATATTTATTCATTTTATCATAAAATAAAAAGTTTTAGGTTTGGTTATTGAAAGTTTACAGGCTGATTGTTATAGTTATTGACAATATTTTACACATATTTACAGTGCAAAATGGCCACCCTCTGCATTCACCATAGCCTTTAATCTTTTCTCAACTGAAGTGCATGATGTATGTTTAAATAATGGGTAAATATTTATGTCACGTTCAGTGTAATTCTTCAAGATGTAGTAAGGAAATTGTTTATTCTCTCGCAGATTTGAACCGTAACAAAAATCAATGAAGCTAAAATGAGTAATTCCTGTCATAGTATTTAAATCACACCTACTAACGTGTTATTTATTAGTCTAATTTATTCTGATTTAGATGCAAATCTTTCAAGACGATTTTAAAGTGGAACATGAAGAACGTATGAAAGCTCAAGCTGCTAAACTGGAGTTGGAGAAAAAGTTCGATGCTCTTCAGAAGGAATTTCAGGAAAAAAATAGTTTGGTAAGGTTTATAATTTTTCTGAAATTAACCACTTCTTTAGATGTTTAGACCAATAGCACATGTATATGGCACAGTAGATAACAAAGTTATTGCCCTTCATTTAGAAATAAAATGAAGGGCTAAGAAGTTTGCTTCACAACCAAGGTTCATGACACCATGGGCAAGTGTCTTCCACTTATAGTCCTGTGTCTATTTACATCCATCTTCCATCTTAGCATGAGTTGGTCATTACTGTTAGCTTTATTATCACCATTAAGACTGTTGTGTTCATCATCATTAACATTATAATTATTACCAGTCACTGCCACCACTATCACCATCATCATCATCTTCACCACCTTCACTACAACTATCATCATCACCACCACCATCAGCAGCATCACTACCACTACAGCCACCATCACTACCATCATCATTATCATCTTTATTCTCATCTTTTTGTTGATCCCTAATTTGGCCATGATTGAACAAACCTTTGATCAAGAGCATTCAAACTGAGATCACTCTCATCGTTGTTTAAGTTATAGAATAGCTGAGATTACATTATCCTGGATATGTGTCATTCTCTTTTTAAAATGGCAGGATGTGTTTTGAGGGAGAATTGGTTGCTATTTCTGTCTGGCTGTGCCATTAGCCTGCTATTTTGTTGTGGTGTTACAGGCAAGAGGCATGATAGCAAATCTTCAGTCTTTCCACCTATTTTCTAATGGGTTGTAGTACACCTGAGCACTGTAGGCAATAAGGTCATTATTATTATATTATATTGGGACCTAATTTACTGTATCTTGTTAATTATCTCTTTGTTAATTAACCCTGTTACAGGCTAAATGATAATTTGGTCATAAACAGTACACAGGCAGAGCAACATTTTGGTAATTTTTACTGTAGCTCAATGTAAGTCATTCTTCTATTGGCTTATTATTGAATATTGAATGTTGATATTTTGAAGCATTACTAGAGAACCCAACTGCATGCATTCCTGTAGATTTCTTGTAAATTTGCATGTCATTATGATATTTATTTAGAAGGATATATTTATAGATTTAAATGATGGAAGGCAACATGATGGTGTTCAGTGGTTCATGTCATCCTGTTAACAAAAGGCAACTTTCAAGCTCATTCTATGCTTTTTCCATGCTTCAGACAGTCAATTGAAACTGAAATGTGGAACCAGACTTCAAGTTGGATCATAATTTTGTGCTTAACACGGTATTGTATTATGAAATACAATTACTGAGCAAATTATCATATTTTGTTTCTTTTTATACAGAGTATGACAAATAAAAAAAAAAGATTTTAAACCTCCCACATTTTACATGTTGACAAACGTTTCAACAACAAATACTTGATGTACATTAGTCCAAACCATGATGGTAAAAGAAAAAAGATAAAGAAAATGCTTAAACATTACCTACATGAAGATACTGTTATCACTTGCCCAACTTCACCAGCATCAGACCAATTGCTGTCTAAAATATGGGCTGTTTTTCTGCCACACTCTAGTTAAATGAATGACTTGTTTGCCCACGACAGAATTGAGATCCTAAAACCAAGGTGCCACATAAAAAGTATCAGTGTGGGCGCTGGTGCCATGTAAAAAGCACCCAGTGTACTCTGTAGAGTGGTTGGTGTTAGGAAGGGCATCCAACCATAGAAATCAAGTCAAAACAGACTTTGGAGCCTGGTACAGCCCCCCGGCCTTGCCAGTTCCTGTCAAGTTGTCCAATCCATGCCAATATGGAAAACAGATGTTAAATGTTGATGATGATGATGATGAAAGATACCATGTTTCTCACAAATTTTCTGAAAATAATTTTCCCACACCACAAAAAAATTTTTTTTAAATTATCCACTTCTGAAAGTGTTAAGGTGGGTGGTCTACTCCTCCCACATAAAATGTGTTCATTTTATTTTGGCATTACCAAAAAAAGGCAACAGTTTTTACACTGCTTGTTTCAAGTCTGGTCTTGGTTGCACAAATCTAGGTTCTATATCTGACTTCTGATTTTATTATTGTTGGACTTGTTTTAACATTTCTCTTATTTTTATTTACAGATTGCAAGCAATGAGAAAAAGCTGAAATATTACACGGAGAAATGCGACATTCTTACAAAAGAGAAAATGTTGATTAAAAATGAGGTTAAAAATCTATTTTACCCCACTTTACTTTCCACAAAATATGTAATGAACAAAAACAAAGGAAAAAGGGAAAAAAAACACCTAATGATTTCTGTTGTTGTTGATGTTTATCCCCAGATTGGCCCTGATCCAGGAGGTGTATGATCAAAAATGTTCCAGCCCTGACCAATCGATCTGTACATCTGTATACTCACTATCCAATGTATCCCCCCTTTAAGATGATAGGGTGTGTAATTTGAAGATTTTACTGCTATTTCTAGTTGACTGCTTAACCCTTTGAAGATAATACTTTTGATCTGATCTTCTGCATTGAAGAAGACAGAACCAGCTTTTAAGAAATACAAAGAATAAGGATTTTACTATTGAAAATTCTGTAAACAAATCTAAATTTCAACAGACATAGAAAAGTACATATATACTTAAAGATTTGGTTTTCTAGTGCGAAAAATGGTAGGTTCATACATCAACTTGATTGTCCTCTAAGGGTTAAGTAAAAAAAATATGTTTTTATAGACTTCTGTGCTTTCATTTTACAAGAAGAAATAAATGAAATGAAAATGAATAATTTTTATGGCATTTGAACTCAGAACATGAAAATAGACGAAATATCACTAAGCATTTTGCCTGGCATGCTAACGATTCTGCCAGCTCGCAGCCTTAACCACAATAATAATAATGGTTTCAATATTTTGGCACAAGACTAGTAATTTTGAATAATAAGAGTAACCCGACTACTTGATTGGTATTTATTTTATTGTCTGAAAGAATGGAAAACAAAGTTAACCCTGGCAGGAATTGAACTCTGAACATAAAAGAGTTGGAAGAAATACCACACAACATTTTCTACAGTGCTCTAATGATTCTATTAGCTTGCAATTATAGTAATGATAATTTCTTAATTTAGGCACAGAGCCAGCAAATTTGAGGGAGAGGTTAGTCAATTAAATCAACCCTAGTACTTGACTGGTACTTTATTTTATTGCCCTCCTCCCCAACCTCCAGAAGGATGAAAGACAAAATTGACCACTACAGAATTTGAACTCTGGATGTAAAGAACCAGAACAAATACTGCTAAGTCTGATGCTTTAACGATTTAACCAATTCACTACCCATACAACAACAACAACAATTTAACATGACCCATATTTTTCTGATTTATCTGCAAGTTTATTATTCTGCTGCTACTTTTCCTGGTACTGATACTTTTCACATTTTCCCTGAGCCATTTCTATTTCTTCCACTAACCCCTCACCCCATACTGATATTCACCATTCACTACACCACTACCTTTGTTCATCATCTATATTCACCTTTACTCTTATCTCTAACCATGTTATTCTCCACTCACACTCTTCTGTCAGTATTCTCTCACTTCTTGTACATTGTGAGTACACTCTGGAACCCCATCACCACCATCTTTGTCTTCCTTCTAGCTACTGTTTATATAATACTGGATAGCCATGTATCTCCTCTATAGCAAGACACTTATACCTGTCCCTCTATCATACTTTTTCCTCTCACCACCTTGCACATAGTCACCTCCTTCTCTACTATAGCACTACTCAGTTAAGCTGGGGCTTAACCTTTGTCTTGCAGATTATTTGGTGACTTTGTTAGTGGTGATACCATGCAAAAAGCACCCAGTATATTCTATGATGTTGTTGGCATTAGGAAGGACATCCAGCCATAGAAACCATGCCAAAGCAGACATCTGCACACAACAGTCCTCTGCCTCATTGGCTCTTGTCAAACTGTCCAGTCAATGCCAGCATGGGAACAGAAATTAAATGATATTAATGATGATGATTACTCCAAGGATCATGTAAAATTATTGTCATTATTTTTTCCTTATATTGCAAATGTTTGTATATTTATATGGTGTAATAATGAATCCTATAACCCTTTAAATGATAGAACTAATTGAACACCTTGTTTTCATGCACTATATGTCTTGCACATTGATCTTTTTTGGCACAATTCATTCCTATACACAGAAAGAGCTGAATTTAACACTTATATACATAAATCCATTGTTACTGACACTGCACTGCACTTCTCACAACATTGGCCTATATTACTGTGTGTAGTGTTCATCGAATGGTAATTCATAACTTGCATCTAGACTGCTGACTTTTTAGTTGTTTTGTCCAGCATCTTGTTTTGTTGCTTAATACCAGATCAGTCCAGATTTAGCAAGCATACTTATTGTGAAAGGTATTCCACTATGACCATCCAGTCAAATTTTCGAGAAATAGTACATCTAGGACTAGGTTGTGATTTGAGGGAGATCTGGCTACCATTTCGAGGCTGAGTGGCTGAGGTATGGCAGCCAAATCAGTAGAGACATTATTTAATGCCACCTTCACTTCTGAAGACAGTAGATTGTGAGTTGAAGGAGATTTGGCTACCATTTCTATAATTATTCATAAGATATATTTTGAATTTGTATATAGTAGAAATAAACAGAAGTTAATTTCACTCCATCTGTGAAACAGTTTCCTCAGCATGGTCTCTTACCTTCAGAGACCATATTTTTAGCTTTAGTCTTTTACATAGCTTTGAACTCCAAATAAATTTCAAAAGTGACTCGGTATATTACCAGTACATATTTTAATAAACTCTGGAGGAAAAGATAAGATAGGTAACAGCCCTGGTAAAATTTTAACTCACAATGTATAAAAGAAAGTAGCTCTTTCTATTCTGTAGGAATTGTTTTTTTCTCATTAAATAGTCCCTTATTGGGACTGTCACGTTAAGTTGGCAGTATACAACTACTTTATCGCATCACTACTGCTTATGTCTCTCTGAGAGATTTAGAAATTCATTATTTCTAATTTTAGTAAAACAATGTTTTCTGAGTAATAGTTGTTATTAGGTGCTAACTTGGCACAGTTGTTAGTGTCAGGATGCTTTTGTGGTGTTACTTCCAGCTCTCTCTACTTTGAGTTAAAATCCTTCCAAACCCAGATTTGTTTGTTTTTTATCTTTCAGTGTTGATAAATAAAATACTAGTCCAAGGTAAAGGATTGGTGAAACTGTTACTGGATGAGACTTGTGTTATCTGTTCAGATCTTAGGTACCAATAGTCAGGGTAAGTCACCTGACCATGAGTGCAGCATGCCCAACTTACAGTCGGCATACATCCAGCATAGATAAGCTGTCAGTGATTTTCTGGGGCTTCATCCACTTGTGGATCAAGAATGGAGATTTGGTATTTAGTGCAGAGACAAGAATTTCAAAATTGATACTAGTAGGTAGTAAATTTTAAGCTGAAGGTTCTATGGATCCAGTCTTGCCTGAAACAGTGTAGTTATAAATCTGAGAAGGAAAAAAGTTCTATTTGAATAATATTATAACACAGAATGTTGTAATATTGGTTTCAAATTTTGGCTTAAGGCCAGCAATTTCATGGGAGGGGGGGGCTAAGTCAATTACATTGACCCTAGTGCTCAATTGGTACTTATTTTATCGACCCCAAAAGGATGAAAGACAAAGTTGACCTTGGTGGAATTTGAAGTTAAAATGCAAAGATGGACAAAATGCTGCTTAGCATGGTAACAATTCTGTCAGCTCACTGCCTTTACAGTGTGTTATAATATTAACAACTGTCATTAAAACTTCTTTCAGCAATCAGCATTCTTTCTAAATTTGACTAGGCCACTGAAACTAGTTTTGTATTCTTATTCTGTGAATCTGTTAAAAATGAAATATTACATTATTAACTATAGAGAACCAACTATTGGTCAACTAGTTTTTTTTTTATACAACAGTTTATTTTTATGAAACATAGGTGGCCTGATAAACTCCTAAAAGAAAGAAATCATTCTTATTAGTTCTCAGACAATTAAAATTATCCGATGTAATTATTATGCTGACTGGAGTTGAACTAATCTCTTGTACAGCTTATTGCGACTGATCCTTTGTCATCTCAAACATGAGGTCTGACATCTTGAGAAGTAATCTTATATTTTCACATATCTTCCTCATTCTGTCTGTCCACTGTCAGTTCACATCCTTTTCTCTGAAGCTCTTCTATTAGACTCAAGTCTGAACTGGATTTAGAAACTGTTCCCTCAGGTTAAACTCAGTTTTCTTTTTGTACTTTGTTTTTGTTATCAGTTAAGGTCATGTTCAACAACCATCTTTGTCTTGTGGCTTTTAAATGTGAATGAAAGAATTATTAAACTTAATCATATAGCTACTATGATTTTTATTATGAATTAATATCAACACACTTTGCCTTCTTATCTACTTTTAGCTGGATCTTGCTCAACAAAATCTGAAAAGGGCCTCTGAATTCATAACCAACTTGTCTGTTCCCCAGAGAAAGGTATTTACATTTTATCTTTTTATCCTTTTATTTTACTTAACTACAAGGTTGTGAAACAAGCTTCTTAAACTCCACAACCATATCAGCTACACTTGTTTCCATATTGTTGAAGCTATTTGAAGGAAATAATGTTCTCGTTGATTTTGTTGGCTTTAGGATTCTTTGGCAAGTTTACACTAGAATAATAGTTCTCCACCTCCATGGTGTGCCTGTCTAAAACCAAATGCTAGTTAATTTGTCAGTGCACCTGCTGCTTACAGCTGTAAGTAGTGCTTGCTTATGGTAGGAAAACTTGGAATTGCATGTCTTGTGACTGGGCATAATCAATGACTTTGGTCACCAGATTGACCTCCAAGTGTGCCTTCAGTAGTGCAATATAAAGTGCAATTTGCAAAATGGAAATACTAAAAAAAAAGGAAAGCAATAGAATTAAGATGTAGTCACATTTTCAATACTCCCACTTTCTCCCCCTTCCCCCATCTGCAGTCTAATTTCTATATAATTTTACTAATACAAACGTTGATTGATTTCTCAATTTCTCTAGTTACACTTTATATTGTATAGAGGTAGGGAAAAAGAGAGATACAGAGAGAGTTAAAATAAAAGGTGAGGTGCAGATGAAGATCATATAACTTTCTAAAAAATACACATTTTTAATTGAAATTTTAGTGATAGGTTTTCTATGGAGTAGATTATGATTTATAATATTTATAAAAATAATGACATGTTTATTGCAATTTTTATGAATGAAAAATTTGTTATATTTTTAATTTTATTTTAAGGTAATAAATATTTTTTCTTTTGAAAATTATTATTCATTCCATTACTTTGTATAAACACCAAGAAATTTGATAAAAATTAATTTATAATTAAGTATGCCATTTTTTTTTATTACCCCATAGTGGTAAAAGCATACTTTTAATGTTACCCATCATATGACAAATAACACTCTAGTTATTCATTCTTATTCATACTAATTACCATATGTATTTGTCCATTTATATTTTGTAGTCATCAGAAGCAGAAAGACACATGAGACGTCTTGAGAGGATTTCTGCAATGACCAGTACGTATCTATATTTAGTATTACTTATCAGAAAGCATGAATACTTAGATTATTTATTTTTGTTATAATTGTTGGGTTTTTTCACTCTTTTAATTCTTTTTTTTTCTTCATCATTTATTTCTGGATGTGTATATATGATCATGGACCCACCTTGCTCAAACAGTTAAGAAGTCTGCATTGTAATCATGAAATTCTGAATATAATCCTTTTGTGTATTCTGGTTCTACCCAAGCCTTGTGAGTGAAACTGGGTAGACAGAAACTGTGGAAGCCCATTGAATGGATTGTATATGTAATTCAAAGGCCCGACCTATGTCATGCTGATTCTGCCTGGGAATTACACTAACACTTTAGTTGTCATGTTTCTATTACCTTTGTTTCAATTACTTGTGAAAATAATGAAGTATTTTCTGAAATAACTTTATCATTATTAGGCTGGTCTTTGGAACATACAACAAAATTTTGGTGAAAGGTTTTAATTTAGATCACATTAACTTTCTCTTGCCATATTTCAAACAAAATACCCTGGTTTTGTTTAAATGAAATCATGTTGGGACACTGCCTTGAAGAATTTTTAGTTGAATGAATCAACCCCAGTACTTATTTTTTAAAGCCTAATGCTTATTCTATCAGTCTCTTTTGCTGAACTGCTAAGTTACAGTGATGTAAACATACCAATACCAGTTGTCAGGCAGTAATGGGTGACAAACACACACACACACACACACACACACACAGATATATATTTATATGGATGGGTTTCTTTCAGTTTCTGTCTACCAAATCTGCTCACAAAGCTTTGTTGACTCGAGGCTATAGTAGAAAACACTTTTGCAAGGTACCGTGCTGTGAGATTGAATCCAGAACCATGTGGTTGAGAAGCAATCTTCTTACTACACAGTCATGCCTGTACCTACATTAAAAAAGAAAAAAAAATGCCACAATTGGAATTTACAGACTTATCTCATTGAAAGCTTAACTGATACTCTGGGATACACTTATCCGAGATGGATTTGTTAATGATGAGGGTGAACAAGATTATCAGGGTGACAGAACATGGAACAGAATTATTTTTCTCTCTAAAGTTCAATACCTCAATGTTCAAGGTTCTAATCTTGGTAGGACTGACATTACCTTTAAGTCCTCTGTAACATCAACTAAATAAAGACCAGTCAAATACTGGAGTCAGTTCAATAAAATACACCCATTTCTTGCCAGAAATATCACTCATCTCAAAACTTATGTAATGTTGGTAAGTTCTGGTAATGTAGGGAAATAGATGGTGAACTCTGTAGTCTTGGTAGACTCTGTGTTATTGGTGATAGATACTCATTCAACCAAGTCTATGACCTAGATTTTGATTCTTATATCACATTCACTTAAAATAAGGGACGAAAACCACAAACCTTATTCACACCCCAGTCAATATCATCGATAAAATGTTATGAAATTGTCTCTATTTGTACTGCAAATGCATCATCATCATCATCATCATTTTAACATCCACTATTCCATGTTCACGTGGGTGAGACAATTTGTTGAGGTGGATTTTTTGCTGCTGGATACCTTTCCTGTCACCAACACTCACTTGTTACGAAGTAAGGTAATGTTTCCCCATGACCATACATGTTTTCATGGAAAATTGGAAACTAATGACACTGCTTGTAACACATACATACACATCCACACATCTACACCCATGCACACACACACACACACACACACACACACACACACACACACACACACACACACACACACACACACACACATGGTAAGTTTCCACAAAGTTTTCATCCATCAATTTAACTCACAAGGCATTGGTCAGCGTGGTGCTATAGAAGATATTTGCACAATGGCATTAAACCTGAAATCATGTGATTGCAAAGCAAGCTCTTAACCATGTAACCATACCTGTGCCTCTATCTTGTACACAGCCATACTTGCATCTATCTATGTGTGTGTGTGTGTGTGTGTGCACGTGCAAATGCATTACTATCTCCTTACCTTAACATCATGTGATAGTTATCACACAAATTCATATTAGGAAAATAATATTCTTTTATTTTCTTGCTGAACAAGGCTGTATTAAAAAAAAAAAAAATTGCTCCTTAATTATAACAAACTAAATCTTTGTTTCCTCTTTATTGCAGATGACAATGATGATACCATGTCTGATATATCTAACTGGAAATGTCCAACTTGTACTTTGGAAAACAAACCTTGGTCCTACAATTGTGTTATCTGTAAAGGCCGTAAACCTGGTGTGTATCAGAAATATCTAAATTGCATTTTATTATTTTCTTTTTTAAATTAGAATTTCATTTTTATTGGTATATATTTTAAATAATAATGAAAAATAGCTGTGAACTAGTAGTAGTTGTTTTTATATATAGCATTGATACCATCATCATTGTTTAGCATCCACTTTTCCTATGCTTGCATGACTCAGATGGAATTTTATGACCAGGTATCTTTCCTGTCACCAACTTTCACCTATTTCCAAGCAAAGTAATATTTCCCCATGGCCAGACATGTTTTTTACGGAAGACTGAAAATGAACAATATCTCTTGTATGATGACAGTACTAATTTACAACCATTCCATAATGTCATGACAAGGGTACACAAAAACACATGCATATATTTTTATACATGTAAAATATATATGCATTTTTATACATACATACACACACCCACATGATGGACTCTCCTGTCAAAGATGACATATGAGTTCAGCTATTGCCAAACAACCTGCACAAATGATTTATTTATAGTGATCAAATGTTTGTGCTGTACATTAGCTAACTCTCTATCAAACCAACGTTGTCTGAACAGGTATACCGTGTACCATGTGTAAGGTGTTAGTGATTGCAGAGCAACGGGAGATGGAGCGATTTGCTCAAGAACACAATGCACCATCTAGTCTAGGAACTGAAAATTGAAACCACAATTTCACGATCATGAATACAACACCCTAACCATTAGGCCACGCACCCTCACACATGCATAAGCCTACATTGTAGATATACAAACATAGCAAATTTAACTATTTTTTCATTGATTGGAAAAAATGATGAATAGTCTTCATCAATTT